>NW_020824907.1:125000-250680 GCF_003285875.2 Drosophila novamexicana
GCAACAATGGCAACTGCTTTTTGTTGTATCTCATTTAATATTTTTGAAAAAAAAAAATAGTGATTTTTGTTGTTGTTGTGGCAGGCATTTTGCCAAATGCCGCATAAACTACAAAGCTTTTACGCGTATCTCATAGATACGGCTTCCACAGCCAAACCAGCAACAACAACAACAGCAGCAGCAGCAGCAACAAAGCCTTTCACGTCACAACATTCAAAAAGCATTGAATATTCAAGCATTCGCGCATTCGACGCTTTTTCGCACTCAAAATCGCGCGCAGATGTTCAAATGTCCCTACCCCAACCCCTGCCCCTCCGCCACCGCCTCGACCCGTCGCGCCTCGCACACACATGGCCAGAGGCGTGTTGCTGGGCTGCTTAGAGGGGGGATGGGCGCTGGACTGGACTGGACTGGACTGGACTGGATCTGGCATATTCCAAGTTCAAGTTCATTACAGCGCCGCATGAAATCGGAATTTTTTTTGATGAATAACTTTATTTTCCTTAGTATTATTTGCTTTATTTTGTTTTCACCTCTTTTTTTTTTTGATTTGCTCATATGAAAAATTTGTTGTAATTTATGCGCGACATTTTGTGCATTATTTGCACAATTTGCCACAGCGACAGGCAAAGACAGACAGAGGGGGGAAGAGAGGGGGAGAGAGAGAAAGGGAGAGCGAGAGAGAGAGAGAAAGAGAAAGACGTCATGAAAAACTGGGCAAACATTTGTGTTATTTATTTTAATATTATTTAATTTTTTCTGAATAATTCAAACTTTTTCACGAGCTGGCATGTAGAAAATACTTTGGTATTTTTTAAATACTAGCCTGAATGTTATGCTGCTATCTTAAATTAGGTTCGAATTCTTGGTTTCTTTTCCCATCAACTTTTTTTTTAACAACTTTTATTTCAACTCCGAAATTGTCCGCTCTTCTTGTACAAATATTGCAAATTCGTGAGGTTTGAACCATGGTAAAGAAAGAGCGCCAGTTAGATTCAAACTCGAACAGATCCTTTGTTCGCTGCACTTTTATAAAACTCAAGTTGCGTTACGCCCCCTTTAAGCACAACTGGTGAGGTTTGAACCATGGCAAAGTAAAGTCACCAGTTCGATTCGAAATTGGCTTGTAACCTTGCTGAAGTCCAGTGCTCGTGTTTCATTAGCCCTGTTGCAATTCATAAGATTTGAACCATGCTAAAGAAAAAGCACCAGTTCGATCAAAAATCGATCAGATCCTCATCAAATCTCGACTGACTACAGAATATGCGCTAGACTTTTATGAGTTGTATGTCAACTCGTGTTTCGTTACGCCTGCTTTTGCGCGTCGCTCGTTAGGTTTGAACCATGCTAAAGAAAAAGCGCCAGTCCGATTCGAAATTGGCATGCCCGATTGCAGTCCAATCCTGCGACTTTCGCTCCTCTTCTAGTTTAGTTTCAAGTCCAGTCATAATTAACACTATTTGAACTTTGCTTCGGAAGGTTCGCGGTTCAAATCCATTTCAAAATTTCGCCAATTGTCGTTTAGTTTTCGCATTTGTTTTTGCCTGTTTGTGCTTTTCGTCTTTTGCGATTCAATTTCCCCCTGCAGAATGTGCTTTGAGGTTAGGTTGTGTGCGCTGCCCGATAACCTTAGACCCTTGCCCCGACCCCGAAACTGCCCCACCCCCAACCTCGCCCGCTGCTGTCGTGTGTACAAAATATAGAATGGAAATTTGAAATTTTGATGCGACTTGTCGACAACAATTGAACAATTGAATGCTGATGAGGCAGCCGCCAGTCGCTGCCAGAAAGCGGGCCGAGAATTTTCCTCAACATTTTCCTTTTCTTCTTCTAAATTTTTTTTTTTGCAATAATTTTATTTTCACTCGTCTTCGGTTTTATTTATTTATTTCTCCTGCTGTTTGGGCATATGAAAATATTTTGTTATTTCAAATTAAAGAACATTTAATGTGCGCTATATAGTTGCACCACCCCCATCCCCCCATCCGCAGCCCTCGCTGCCCGCTGCCGCCGCTGTCCGGCTCAGTGTGTGTCCTGTGTTGGCTTGTTTTCCGCACTTTTCAGTTGTCCTTTTTTTTTTGGAACAGTATTTTTGTTTATTTTTTGGCACTTTTTGCACTTTTTTCACTTTTCATTTCGCATAGACAAAGGCGGAAGTGTCCAGTGCTCTGTGGGTGAGGGATGAGGGTTGGGCAGGGGCGGGGCTCTTCATTGCTTTCATTTGTAACGGAAATGCTTGTGAAAATATCCCCTTTTGTGTGTGTGCGTGTGTGTGTGTGTCCTGTTCGGCTGCTGTTCTGGGTGTTAATGCGTTGTCTTTGACCGGAAGCGCTGCCACTGTCCGCTGCCGCGCCCCCGCTGTGCGCTTTATGCGCTGCCCCAAGCGCCGCGGGTGGCAAGAGAAAGGCGCGGGCTGCCTTTTAACTGTGTCGGGTGGTGGAGCAGGGGGGGGGGGGGGGGTGGACGACGACAACAACATTTGTATGGAGCACTCCGAGAGCCGCGCGCTTTGTCGCTACCACATTCCACTTGCTAAATAGGCTGCAAATCTCTTGCAGTTGCATTTGCCACAAGAAAACAAAAAAAAGCATCGCTGTCGCCGTCGCCGTCGCTGCTGCTGCTGCTGCTGCCCCTTGAGGAACTCCCAGTGACCGCAGGCCAGCTACATGGCTAGGCTAATGCAGCCCCTGGCGGCCATTTGGCTGCTGTGGGCGCTGCTTGGCGCCGACCTCAGTCCGAGGCGTGGCGTTGCGGCGCGCAGCTGGGATTATCATGGTAAGTTCGCGCACAGATTGACTTTGGCCACGTCAAAAACTCTAAACGAAGCTATGAAATTGTAAGCGAAACAACAATAATACACACACAACATACAACAACACACACACACATACACACACTCATAAGTGTTGGCCATATAGCTTGTTTTTGTATGCAGTTGGCTGCAAAACTGGCTATTTTCTTAAACGAATTTAGCCAATTTTATTTGCTGCACCTTTTTGAAAAATCAATGTAACTTCTTGCCTTTATTGCAGCTCATAAACAATATGTATTTGCTTTTAATGCTTGAAAAGCGCAGCTAGAAATAGGCTTAAAAAGAAACCGAACCCATTAAGTATATAGACTCTTGATCAGGAGATAGATTAAAGATTATGCATTAAATTAGCAAAAACTCATAGAAATCGGACTCTAGATACCGAAGTTAAGACATTTGTAAGCGCTGCAAATTTCATAAAGATCGGACTGTAGATACCGAAGCTAAGCAAGAATGCATTTTGCATGATGTGGCTTCTGGGGAAGAAGCAGCACAGTTAATGCCGTTAATCGTCTATCGATTTCATTGCCTTGCTAAAAAAAAGTGTGACCGTAGCAGCAAGAGCATAATTTGTGCAACTTTTGCAATGCTTGGCAATTGCTTCGGGGAAAACTGCGTGAAAGCAGGCACGAAACCTCCCTAATTAAATACAGCTTTTTTTTTTTTTTAGCTTTTTAGCCATTTTGCATAGACGATTTGGCTGGAAATTTGTTGTATGCAACACTGCTGGCAACACTGTCGCCCATCGATTGCGTTACAATTAATTTCAATCAGCGAATGGCATCCGCATTTAATTGCCGCTCAATTGCAAGCAGAATTGACAACAGCGCATGCAGCTGCACAGATTGGGGCCTGAGCAGGGACCAAGCGCGCACACACACACACACAGACACACACACAGACACACACACACGCAGGCATAGACAATGCTTTATGGCATTCGGTCACACTGTTATCTTTCGTCTCAATCGTGCCCGTCGTGCACAAATCTAGGCTAATTGTTTGTCGCTTTTGTAATAATGATGCCAGCGACCAATTAATTTGCACAAACATCTTAATTTAGAAATAAGAGAAGTAAAGCACACACATACACACACACACACGAGCACTTAAACATGACGTGGGTCACACTTACAAGCTGTGCTTGCACTTGACTTTCTGCTTTTATACTGAACACTCAACCATTACGCAACTGCATTGCTTTCATTGCGTTCGAACTGAAAAATCTTTGAAATTTTAAACCAAAATTATGCCCTTACATCTACTTTATATTTATATGTCGAAGCCAACAGCCTGGTCTTGATTCTAGATATTTTCGATTTTCAAGAGCGAGCTTGGTGTTGTTTATGGTTAATTTGGTTTTCGCAACGTTCAAAATTCACAAAATTAATGCAGCATTCAAGCTCGTTCACACGCCGCAATGTTAAGCCAACGTCAGTAGAACCTTTGCGAATATAGCACAAAAGGGGAACAAACAAATTTAAAGCAATTCTTGAGTAAGTGCAGGAAATATAAGACTTGTGAGAACTACAACTTTTGTCTATGTAAACTTTTGCTTTGATGTTAAAATATAGACAGTAAAACCTTGGCGAATACAGCAGCAAAAGAGAACGTGAAAACAGTGAGAAACGTTAACGTATATAGCACAAAAGAGAAACTAAACAACAAGCAAGAGAATAAATTGACGGCCAACTGAAGCAAACGCATATTTAAAGAAGAATGCATTTGAAATTAAGTAAATAAATTAAAAGAAAATGATGCAATACGGAATGCTTTGCTAATATCAAAATGCAAACAATTTTCACGGACTTGTTATCTAATATGTATTTGCACATGTGCAGCCAGTTGCAATTATGTGCCACTTTATCTAGCTAGATGGAACTCTGTGCTATGTTGGTATTTCCTGATTGTAAATCTATTGTTTAAGCAACTCACTGATGGGGCTCAAAGGAGGGGGGAAGGGGGCGAGCTGCTGCTGGGTGACAAGGGAATTGAGTTAGTTGGTGGTCACGAGTTTGTTCAAAGATGCTTCTCACTTTCTAGGCCTTTGGTCACGGTCAGTGCTAGTGGGAGAGAGAGGTGGAGAGGGAGAGGGAGAGGAAGAGAGAGAGAGAGTGGGGCGAGGAGAGAGTGAGGTAGAGCTTAAAGCGAACAGATTTTGATATTTGATACACGGCAAAGACAATGTTAAAAGACAAAGGTACATAGAAATTAAAACTGTAAACGTGTGTGTGTGTGTGTGTGTGTGTGTGTGCGTGTGTGCGCCTGCAGTTAAATGTATTTACGACAATGTCATCCTTGACTTCATTAAATGGCATGTGTGTGCTGCCGCTTAACTGTGAATGCGCCAGCGTGCATCTGCATCTTTGTATCTGTATCTTTTGCATGTGTATCTGCAGCTGCATTTATGTAACTTTATATGTGACGAGCAGCAGCAGCAACAGCAGCAGCAGCAACGCCAGTCACAAATATAAAACAAACATTTATTTGTTTTTTTTTCTATTTTTATTTATTATTTTTCTTTTTTATATATATTGTTTTTTGTCATTTGTCTTCATGTGGATTTGCAAACGCATGCATTTGAAATGCTGGCAAATGCCCAAACCAATATCTTGGAATTATTCAATTTCGCTTGTCGTTTGTTAAATATCTTCAACATAACAAAGTAAATGTACAAGCTGACCAGTTAACGCCTAAATATAGATTCTTTTTGCACTCATTTCATCTTACATCACTGAGATATCTTGCAAAATGCTAGAGTGTTGGTCTTAAAGCTCCTTAAATGCTTGGGCACATTTTAAAGCTTGCTTTATTTATGAAAGTAAATATATGTATTTTTATAAAATGTGCAAATCTTTGAATAGAATTTAATACCTGCCAGCTTAGCTTCATGTAACCAAATTTAAAAGATTTAAATGCGAGTGCTTAAATACTTAACATTTAAGAAAGTCGTCTCGTATGTGGCCAAGTGGTTGTTTTGCTCTTGAATAAAATCTGAAATTCATAAATCATTGACGGGAAAACTTAGAGAAACTTTCCAAGCCCAGTTTGCAAAACAACAAATTTATTAGTTGCATATTTAGCCAGAGACTAAATCTCGTATTTGGCTAAGCGTATATTGCCTCGCTTTGACTTTTGTGTTTCCTCAAATAATATCCCCAATATTTGCACAGTCAATCAATCAGGCAATCAGCCGGTCAATAAGTCAGTCAGTCAAGTGGTCAATCAGTCTGTCAATCATCCAATTAATCAGTTAGTCAGTGTGTCATTAAGTTAGTTGGTGTGTCAATCAGTTAGTGAATCAGTAAGCTAATAAGTCAGTCAATCAGTTAGTCAACAAGCTGGTTAGTCAATCAGCCCTTTAATCATTCAGTCAGTGAGTCAAGAGGTTAGTCAGTCTGTCAATCATTCAGTTATTCAGAGTGTTATAAGTCAGTCAATCAGTTTGTCAATCAGCCAGTCAATCCTTCAATCAGTAAGTAAATTGGTCAGTCAACCATTCAGTTAATCAGTCATCTAGAGTGCCAATAAGTCAGACAAATAGCAAATCAATCATACAGTCTGACAGTCAATCAGTCAGTTAGTCAATCAGCCCAGCTAACATTCATCCACTGAGTCAAGAGGTCAGTTAGTCAGTCGTATCGTATATTAATTATTCAGAGTATCAATAGGTGAGACAAATAGCCAGTCAATCAGTCAGTCAGTGAGTCAATCTGTCAGTCAATCAAGTTTGAGGGAAGGAACTTCTTTAAGTCACAGGGTATTTGCTAGTCGAACATGCTGTTTGCGGTGGCTTGCAATGTTTTATTTATTTGTTTAACTGATTTGTGGCATTCTGAATATATGTGTGTGTGTGAGTGTGTGTGTGTGTGTGTGTAGTTGTGTGTGTCCACTTTTTCATAATTTATTTTTCTTACTTTGAAATTTTCAGTTTGTTGCTATATTTGTTGTTGTTGTTGTCTTGCTGCCTGCAAAATGTTTATTTTTTATACAATGCAACAGCCGCCGCCCACCGCCCACACGAACACACACACACACCCAAACACACACACACATACAGGCACACAAAATTCTAAAGTTGCAACACAAAAGCTAAAAACTTGAGTTTTCTGGTTGCCCGCGTCAAGCGCTTCCTGAAGAACCCGCAAAAAAAAAGGCGAGCAAGAAAAGAAAAAAGACAAAAAGAACAGAAGCAGCAGACAAAAGCTAAGAAGAAGAAGAGGCAGAGTGGAGGAAGAAGCAGAAGAAGCTGTAGTTGCAGCAGTGCATGGGGAAGGGGGCGGTGAAGTGGTGAGGGGGAAGGGAGAGAGAGGGGGGTGCGGCCAAATGAAATAAACACCGAAATGAGATATGCTATATAAATAAATGATGCGACTACTGTATTGCGAGTGTGTGTGTGTGTGTGAGTGTGTGTGAGTGTGTGTTTGCCTAGCTGCATGCTCATGCGCTGATGTAAGCGCCGCTCAAGTGTGTGTGTGTGTGTGTGTGAACAATTAAAAGCTTGCAACTTGTTAAGCGCATTTCTATTTGCAGTCGCTCGCCTGTGACTGTAAGTGTGACCGTAAGTGTGACTGCGCCTGTTGTAACGGTGAATGCCACAAATTCAGTTAACAGCAGCTTTGTGTGTTTGCCCTTTGTTGTGCCTGTGTGTGTGTGTGTGTGTGTATGTGTTTGTGTGTGTTTGTGTGTGTTTGTTTGTTGTGCGACAGCAAACTGCACATTTCAGGGCCAGGTCCAAGCAACTCGAACCCCGGGAACCCCCCTTGAGCTTCTTGTTTGTGTTGGCTGCATTGTGGCAACAAATTAAAGTGCAACACGTATGTGTGAGTGCGTGTGTGTGTGTGTGTCGGGGTGTGTGTGGCCAGAGCAAAGCTGCAGCTCAAAAAAGTTGATTGCGGCTTCAACTTTAATGGGATTTTGGTCATGTTATTTGGTTGAAATAAAGTTTGCTTGCACTAATGTCCTGATTGACTGATTGAGAGACTGACTGACTGACTGATTGACTGACTGATCGACTGACTCTCTGGCTCGTTGACTGACAGACTGACCGATTGATTGACTGACCGATTGATGATCAGCACACTGCCCGAATCCCAAGAGCTGCTTAAAAAATACGAAGTTTCGGGCCAACTTCCACCCACAACCGTGGAAAATTGGTGAAAATTGGTTGCAGAATTTTATTTTTCATTTGTTTGGCTGCAAACTCATTGTTCAAATTGCAAATACATGTGAGACGTGTTTCAGTTTGTTTTTTGTTGGCGATATCCAATTCACTTGGATGGAAAATGCGAGGCCGGGTCAAAGGTTGCATGTGTGAAAGTTGATTTTTTTTGTTGCCAAGAAAATGTTGATTTAAGCTTTTGCTGCTTTTGGCTCATTGATTATTGAATACCTTTGTAAAAAGATAATTTGAGACGAGGAAAGATTCTGATTTTACAAAATGCATAAAAAAGCGCTATTTAAAATTTGAAGCCAAGCAAAGCCGGGCAATATGCGCTGGCAAATGCCACATGCATAGCTGTATATACTTCGTACTTATGTGATATTTAAAGCAACAGATTTTTTTTTCTTTTTTTTTTTTGATTAGCTTTAATAAATAAATCAGCTGCAAACTTGAGCTTTATTTTGTCTGCTCTTCCCGCCAATACTAGCTGTTTTTTTTCTTTTTTTGTTGCCGTCTGGCCTTAGAACCCTTTTGGACTGCCCAGCGGCTGCTTGGGTAACAGAATACGCGGCAAGTGTATCTAAAGATAGTATCTGCAGCCGAAGTATCTACATATGCGGCCAGATGTATCTGCAGCTCGAAACTGATGTCGTGACGGGTTTCGTGTGTAATTTGATGCTTATGCCATTAACAAAAATGTCAAAATGCCATTGGGCATGCAGCCATGCCCACACCACCCACAAGCCAGCCCCAGGGGCAGGAGTTGGAGGTAGGTGTGTGTGTGTGTGTGTGTGCTGTTGTTGGGGCACAATGTCGTGGCACGTAATTTGCTTTTGCTGAGGCGCGTGCGAAATGTTAAAAGAGCTGAAACTGAAACTGAAATAGCTATAGCAGAAAATCTAGCCAGAGTGAGGGGAAGAGAGTGATGTGCATACCGGGGAGGGGGGTGGGGGGTGTGTGAGTTGATTATAAGAAAGTTTCCAATTTTTTCGCAATGAGATTTGATTTTTGTATTTTGTGCAAAATGTAAAAGTAGAAGGCGAAAAGTCAGCCAGAGCAGGGGCAACTTTTGTTGTATTCTTTTTTATTATTTTTATATATGTATATATATATATACATTTTTTTCCATTTTCCCGCAGACAGCCTCTTGCAACGGCATCTAATGTTTAGCTGATTAAATACGTGACTTCATTCTATTGTTGACAAGTTCATTTTTGTTGCAACGCAGCACGGCTCGGCTTCAGGTCTGCAGTCCATATAAATATAAATAAGTCAACGCTGGGCTCTGCAGGCCGTAGCAAATCGTATAAGATATATGCAAGATATATACAATTTGCAGGCGACAAGATACTTTACTTTAGCTGTCATATTGTGAATGCAAATTTATGCAGCTGTCTCTTTGGCCGTGCAAGGCACACACGCGACTGTCGCTGGGCGGTGGCCAATTTATTTTTTGAATCGATAAATCGCTCAGCTATCGATTAACGATTGAATGCGCACGACTTGGCCTTGATCGCAAGCCTCTGGCCCTGACCAATGCCAATGCTGGCTCAGCTTGCACTCAAGCCATCTTTTGACAGGCAACAGCACTCACTTCACTTCAAGCAACAACGAGACAACACTCTTAACAACTTGTTAATACGCGCAATTAATTGCTTGGCCATAAAAGAGCAGCAACAAGCAGGGCTGTTCCCGGCTAGAATCTGCGCGACTATCGGATGCCCTTAAATTAGCCTTCTGCTAGACACACGCGTCTACTCTATAGAAAACTCTTCTATATTCTCTTATGACTCAGTTGCTTACAGTCCAAACTAAATTATATATGGCTTAAAACGCAAAGATTTCGCTTTTAAAATAGAATATTTTACAATTTCTTGGCTAACTGGAAAGGGTATCCAAAAAGTCAAATATTCTCAAGCTGTGACAACTCCCCAAGAAGCTATATGCCAAGTTTGGTGTAGTTAGCTTCTAAATTCTTCGAGTTATGCTTAAAAAACCACAACTCAAAATCGATACTTATCGATAACATGAAAGTGATGATAGATATCGATAGACGATAAAAACCTCCTTTTGCGTAGGTTTAAGTAGAATATATAACTCGGCTCTTCGTCGTGCTCGACAATCGATACACTTTATCGAATCGCTGTTATCGATAACAACATCGACCTGAAACCTCAAGACTCTATACACGCATTTTCCAACGGTATCTCAGGGTATACAAAACATTGTCTGATATCTGTTTGGCACGCGTATCTGCAACACTTGAAGTTGCCGGTGAGTGCATGCCGTATACCCTGTAAAAGAGCAGAAACTAGGGCATGCTAAAAGCGCAGCCAGTGAGACTGGAGGATTGTCTAAAATGAATATAAAGGAAATGTGCATGAGGCAAAAGCAAAAGTCATATAGAAAACAAAATTGAGTTGTAGAAAATATGTTAGCATAAATATAAATTGGGATTACAGGGCATTTTTCAGTCGTGCATTGGCCGCACTTGCATTCCAACTTGTCTTGGCCTTATGCAAATCGAGGCCCAGCAACGTTAGCGACAACAATGTTGACTTGACTGAGTGACTGACTGACTGACTTGCATGACAAATGACAAGCGCAGCGGGAAGAATGAATTTATGAGCGCAGTGCAGATACCGCATAAAGTATCTCACAGATACGCCGCAGCTAAGCTTGTTGCATGCTAGAAAATAAATTTGCGCTGCGGCGCGTTTCGATTCGTGTTGTTGCAATTGGAATTGGAATTGAAATTGCGATGCGCCACGCAATCGAAATATTCGCATAAACAGTTTAAACAATTCGCGAGCCACTCGAAAAGCACTCGAAAGTGCCAAATTGCAATGTTGCTTGTGGGCGCGTGGGCGTGGCACTTCATATACATATATTTAAATACAAAAGGTACACATGTAATAGACACATAGATATTGCCACATTAAAAGTGCGTCTTCAGCGCAGTTGCTCGGGTATTTTACAGTTACCAGCCGACTAATGTTGACAATTTCCAAAATTATAGGGTATTTGCTGGCAGCTCAAATCGATTTGTAGCGCAAACGCGTTAACTGTTGTCTTTTCTAGGCATTTCTGCAAAAATATTTTAAGTATTTTTCAGTACCTTTTGCCAAATGCCGCTGCCACGCCCCTGGTATGACTTTTGCTGAGTGTGAAGAACTTGGCGAATCGATCACATTCATCTGGCTTGTATTAATGCATTAGTTTTGTGCGCTGATCTGAAATATTTGCGAGTATTTATCAGTTACTTGAGAAGATATATAAGAACACTTCGTTAAGGGTAAAGCCTTTAGCTTTGGTATATGCACTCCTTTCTGGAATGTTTTTGCTGGCAGCTTGACTACATGTGCTGGGTATCTGGCGGTCGTGCACTCCCCGCTAGAGCAATTTTGATTTTTCTTTTTCTATTTTTTGCTTGTTGTTTCTGGGCGAGTTTACTGGGTTACTGCGTGCTGTGTGTGCCGCTCATTGAGGGCTGTGGACGCGGCATGCACGAGTTGATTTGATAGCAGCGATGATGCTGCCAACGCCCCCAACTGCCACACCCGGCACACCAGCCCCCCGCCCCCAACCCCCCTGCAAATACACCATACCAATTGCTAAATTACGCCAAGAATTTTAATCGAGCGTCAACGATAAATGACAGGCAGAGACGACGACGACGACGACGTCGCAGCTGCGCAGAGATCGCTTAAGATGCACAGATAGGCAATCGAGAGTTGGGGCCAGCCCAGTTGCTCAGGAGGAGGGTGGTGGGTGGTTGGGTGGTTGGGTGGTTGGGTGGAAGGGGGCTGGTGGGCAAACGTCTCAGTATGTCATACTATATGTGCATGAACCGTTTTTGCCGTTTCGCAATTGCAATTTGTAATTGCAATTTGAATTGCCGGCCGTTTGGCCGCGACTTGACATCATCGCGTCTGCCGCTGCTGCTGCTGCTGTTGCGGGTTGATGCTAATGCAAATGCTGCTGCTGCTGCAACGCGTGCCAAATGCAAATGCCATGCCCATTCGCATGTGCCATCTTTCATCTCCGGCTGGAATCAAAGCCACAAAAGTGCCGCCGTTTGGCTATAAAATTCTGAATGAATTTCATACAAATTTGTTTGCGTGCAGCCAGTGAGAGGGTTGGGCTTGGATGCACCATGAATGCATTCGAATGGACAAATGAATATGAGTGTCAGTTGCAATTGAATTCGAAATTTGAAACCAAATGTGCAAAAAAGAATAATAAATGCTTCTTCTGGTTTGCTCCAATTGCATTGTGAATACAAATCGCATTCACAAATGCCAGCAATATGCTTATTATGAATATTCATTTGTGATTCATTCGCATTTCAAATTCATTATATTCATTCACATTAGGCGCATTGCCTAGATTCATTTTGAAGATGCGAGTAAATCAGCTGAGGCAGCTGTGACTCAGTGAACAGCTGTCGCCTCTGACTAATGTGACCATGGAGGACAGGCGCAAACCTGCGCTAGTCGCTAGAAAATTGCCCAGAAAAGCGTGCCGCATAAATTATGTCAGCATGTCAAGCAAATAGTTTAATATTGTTAGCGATAATTATGCTAATGTGCATAATAAACTGAACATGGAGGATTTATTCTGGATTTTTCTGGATTTATTAACATTTGGAGAACGTACTCAAGCTAGAAGTACCTAAAGCTAAGCGGAAAAGCTGATGTTAGCCTTTGCCAGACTTTCAAGCCTTACATATATATGTTTGCTTAAAATTATATTATATATATAGACATCTTAAAGATTTGCCTATATATACATATATATATATATTTAGTATAATCCATCTTTAACTAGATACCAAATTTTTTGTCTCTAGCTGAGATAATAGCCAAGTTCGGCTAGGTTTGTAGCTTTATATATAGAAAAAGATACCAAGATCTTAACTTTAAAAAAAAAAATGATTGCCGTAAAGAAAAGAAATGCAAATAGTTGAGACCAAACGAAGTCGGGCCAAAGCGATTCGAGTGCTATGTAGAAATTTCTATTTAACAAATATATATGTTTATTAATAGAGCTTATGGAAGAGTTTATAGTTCAACTGCTATCAAATTCCTATTCCAATTAACTAAGCAAATAGGCGCCTGGCAACGCGAGCGAAGATAAATGACTGCAGCATGACTAATGCAGCAGCTTACTCAGGGCCTACTCGGCGCTTAAACTGGGCAGGGAATCATTTAAATTAGCTTAAAAAGAGAAAAAAAAAAAAAGAAGCTGATAAGACAAGCGAGTTGCAGTTGTATTTGTTGCAGCTACAGAGCCTCGAGCTAAATGCTGTGCATGCTCACTGACTTCATATTCGTATTCGTATTCAGATTCAGATTCATATTCATAGTACTCAGGCCCGTTGGGTCATTGTCATGACGACATTGGCTGAGATCATTTTAACGTACCACTTGCCCGATTGCAGTCCACAAAAATGTATTCATGAATATTGCATCATAGCTGACATATGAATCATTTCAAGCTGGCTGCTGCTGCATTTGAATGTGGCCCGAACGGGTGAGGGAGGCTGTTGTCTCTTTGGCTGGCATACTGTGTGAGTCGGGCCATACACGCTGCAAAAAAAACGAGTAGAAAGACGGGCAAAGTTCTTGCCTCTCAAAACAAGCTAAATGTTCTTAAATTAAGTACAATTCGTGCTTCATTTCAGTTGAGCTCGAAATGCGCTTAAAATTTGGTGTAAAAAGCAGGCGAATGGAGCAAAAGCTATTTTAAGTTATTTAAAGAAATTTTAGTTTGTTTCAAGTTTCAACTGACTTAAAGCAAGTTTGTCTGTGCTTGAACGTTGCTGTCAGGCAAAAGCGATCAAAGTTGCTCAAATCATTTCTCATTTCTCAACGACCGCGTTTAAGCTAGAGCTTGTCTTAAGCTATTTCGCACGTGAATTAAGAATTTTATGCTTGAAGCCAGCTCGGTTGAAGCGTACTTTTAAGATGGAACATACTTGATTCAAGTTGTTTTTAAATCTTCGTGCTTAAACTTAAAATAAGTTTAGGAATTCAGCTAGCCGAAGATTTGATACCCTTTGCCGTACGGCCTTGCAGAAGACTGAAGCTCGCTGCTGAAATTTTCTTGAGAAACAGATTATTTTGCCAGACTCATCTTTTGACCGATTTGGCCTATAGTTCTATATAATATAGTTTAGCTGGTATGGGATATAGATAGCTTGATTAACAAGGAAGTATGCCATACAAGAAGCTACTTTTCGACAGATCATTCCTATGGCAGCCCTATGATATAGTGGTTCGATCCGGCTCCAATCCGGCTTCGACATATGCCTACAAGAGAAAGACGGATCTATGGCATAGTTTCCAGTCGTTAGGCTTTATCAACTCGGCAAATGCAGAGTAGAAGATGTATGCTCTATGCGCTCGGAGATGTCTCCTGCTATGCGTGACACGTTTCACCACAAAAGCCATTGTACCCTCTGGAAGAGTATACAAATCGAGCATTGTGCCCGGCTGTTTCTCTCGGTGTATGTCAGGCGGCAGTTGGCAATAGAAATTTGCGGTCGAAAGGCCCAACAAATATTTGGCCACAAATTGTTATTATGATTGTTGTTGCTGTTGTTGTTGTTGTTGTTGTTGTTGTTGTTGTTGTTGTTGTTGTTGTTGTTGTTGGCATTGCGTGCAGCGCGCGTCATTCGCGATGATTAATGACAATTTTCCGGACGTAGCCGTGTCCATGTCCGTGTGATTCTGATTGTTCAGCCTTCTCACTTCCACAGGCTATCTTCCGCTCTTCCCCCTCTCTCTATCTCTCTCTGACTCTCTTCTGGCTGTCTGTCCGTGCTGCTATCTTTTTGGACGTCTCTGTGGCCGATAACATTTAATTGCTCTGCGATATATCACAAGATAGCGCAACAAATGAGCGTGCTATGGCCAATTGCAGGAGGGAAGGGGTGAAAGCGTGGGGGAGGGGGAGGGGTGCTTTTGGGATGGTTTATTTGGGCTTAAGACTCAAAATTAAATAAAATACATAAAGATGAGCATATATGTGGCATAGTATATATACCATATAAAGTATATCAATATTTGCATTGCTGCACTTCTTTCTTTTTTTTTTGCAGCAGCTTTAAAAGAAACAAAATGCGACGGTGCTTGACTAGCAGTTACCCTGTACGGGCTCACATTATGGTATTTGCTTTTGTGACTTACTAAAAGGTGAAATATTCCAGAGGGGACAGTCTTTATATTTAATTTGGCGTCTTTAGCTCTTGTAAGCTTCACGATTTGCTCAAGAAAACCCAATTTTGAGAACGATATTTATCGATTTTATGTTAAGCTATCGATTATTCTCAATATAGTTGATCTTCCCGGCCAATTGAGCAAGCTAAGCTCCAAGTTTTAAGTCTTTTCGAGTCTCTAGCTCTTATATTAACCGACATCGATCGCGTTTATTCCTAACATTTACATACATTGACTCTCGCAGCTATCTTGTCCCTTTTACCCCATTTGCGTTGGGCACAGGGTATCAATATATCATGCTCGCCCGCAAATTGATAAGTAATACAGATAGAGCCTTGCGCTTGGATAGCTACATGCATATACTTAAATATACATTAAATATGGATCGGACTTTAAGCACCGAGCTGTGCTTTAGTCCATATACAATTGAGCTAGGGTATACAAAATCACGCATACGCCGCGTTTGCCAAACCAAACTGCACACACCTAGCGCAAAGGCTGTGTGTGTGAGTGTGTGTGTGTGTGTGTGGCTGAGTTTATTTGTGCGCGCACATTTGGCCAATTCCAGAGCACACGGCATTAATTGTGGTTGTCGTTGGCCGCTGCCGCCGGTTGCTGCCGCTGGTTTTGCTGGTTTTAGGGGCAACCGCAAAAGTATTTAAGAAAGTTGGCAAGAAAATGGTAACTTGGGCTGGCTTGTTGGTGCCAGGCACACGCTGACACTTTTACCTTTTGCCAATGCAACGTAGCAGGGGGGGGGGGGGGCGTGTCTGTCGACAGAGCGGGGCGACGACAACAGCAACAAGAAGCAGAAGAAGAAGAAACGATTTGCAGTTGCAGGCGACGACAATTCTTTTGTTTTACGTGGGCAGCAATCGAGCAGCAAATAACAATTATTTGCCTTGCGGTTAGCTGCAACTGGACTGTTGTCTCTGCGGCTCAGGCTCTGTCTGTCTGGCTGGCTGGCGGCTTGAAGGGGAGGCGGGAAGGCGGGGGGCGGGGGCCGGTTAGACCTGGCCACAATGATAAATTTATTTAATTTGCCATAAATTGCTCAAGTAACTAAGACGACGCACGCAATGTCGTGGCAGCAACAGCTCCAACCACTACACAACCACAACACACACACACACACACACACACACACACACACACACACACACACACGCACACACACACACACACACACACACACACACACACACACACACACACACACACAGCTAGGGCACGCTTTGGACAGGCAAAAGTTTTTTGTTCTATGCAAAACAAGGCACAGAAATTAACGTTTGTCACATTGCGCAGGGAATGCGACAAATCAGTGGCAACAACTTGCTAACTTTCCGAGGGGGGTTGGGCGATACGACTCATAATTGGGTGGCTAGGGGGGGGGGGGGGGGGGGGGGGGTGGCAGGCAGCCCAGAAGCAGTCAGTCAGACAGAAAGACAGACAGACAGTATGTCTTCACACACACGCACGCACACACACACACACACGCGAGCGTCAAAGAATTTCATCGATTTTGTTGTGGCAGACGAGTCGAAAGCCCAAAACAGAAGACACAGCAAAAGTCGCAGAGTATGCCCGACTAGCGGATATACCCTATATACGAATTTTCGTATATGTCTCATTTTTATATTTGCTCTGCTCTCAAATTAACTACTTTCTGTGCTTTTTGGTTACGTTTATGATTCAGCTGAAGATTCAAAGCCGAAGATTTGATCTAGGAGATTCGAGCTCGGGTATTCGAAACCGTCTATTCGAACTCGGGTATTCGAGCTCGGGTATTCGAACTCGGGTGTCTGAACCAGGGCATGTGAACTAGGGGGCTTGCGGTCAGATATTTTGATCCGAGAACTCGAAAGTTAGATCGAAAGGAAGCGAAACCGGGGATTCGAGCTCAGGGATTCTAAGCCGGGAATTCGAATTCGTGGAATCGAGCTTTGGGATTCGCGTTTGGGGACTTGAACCCGAAGGAACCCCGGAGATTCCAGTCTGAGCGTCAGGAGCTTGAATCCGAAGATACAAAACCGTAAATTCGAATTCTGATTATTGAGAGCATACAAGCTATCTACCATACCTGGGCTATTCCCTACCATGGTCTGCGCCTCAGTTAATACGAGGCACACATACCCTGCAGGAAAATTCGAAGCCTTTTGCCTGGTTCTCTGCATGAGAGAATCTCTGCCAAGTATCTGTATAGATTAATGTATATATATGCTTTAAATGTTACCTCTGAGTGTTAACATTGCCACAAGCACATAATGCCCAGTGGCAACGCTTTGCTGATGACAGGGTATCTGCTTTAAGCTTTGGAGTTGTGGAATTTGGCCAACAAGTTGGCAGTTGCCACTAATATCGACGCTGGCTTACAAGTATTTATGCAATTTTTACATTGTGTGCTTAATGCCTATGTCCTTTGCTACTATGCGACCTGCCCAGCCCCCGCCTCAGCCCGGACAGTGCGCCCCTGCGCAAACAGCGCCACATGCAAAGGGGCACTTAAAACTGCAGACGCCACATAATTGTCGCCCCTGCAGCTGCAACACACACACACACACACACACACACACCGAGACACAACTGACAACTGTCGCAGCAGCTGCTGCTGCTACTTTTTGACACGGTTACCATCCCTCCCCCCTCCCCTACCTGTGTGTGTGTGTGTGGCACGGCGCATCAACAGTCGCTGCAACCAGGCCAAACTTTTGGCCCCGAATGCCCGCCGGCTAATGACTCATTAAATAACGCGCTTGCGGCTGCAACCGCCTACAAGGGGCATGGTCTGCTTACAGCGCACACCTACACACACGGAGCACTGTGTGTGTGCATATTCATGAGCTAAGCGACGTGAGGAGCTTCGTGTTAAGCTGCCATTTTGACGTTGCCTGCCAGTGTTTACACAGCAAAAAACCAGAGAAAGGGAAGGAGAAAGAGTAAGGCGGAGACAATGGGCGAGGGAGGGGGTGCGGTAGAACGAGTGCACTTGAATGACAATGAGTATGAGCATGAGTATAATTATGAATATGAATATGACAATCAATCAAGCGAGCGTCAGTCGAACTCGGCTTGAAATTCGTTTGCTTAAACCAAGCAAAGACGACGAAGATGAAGACGAAGACGAAGACGACGAACGACAGTCACGACAGCAGACACTTGACATGAATCCTGTGGCGAGTGGCAAGTGGCAAGCATAAAATACTTGCCACATTGGTTTCGTCTTCATTTCGAGCTGATTTTAAATTATGAATTTAACTACTCATTTGCCAAAATGAGTGATTCCATTTTGTTCTCAGTACTCGTTAGTATTTATGACTGAATACGCATAAAGTACTCATGCGTTTATTCAATTTATTCACAGTACTTACAATTATTCGATTATAAATGAATTCTTGATAACAAAATTTGCGAATTTCGCTGTTTTGGTCAACGGTTAGATCCAGCTTGCTGTCTTTTGTTGGTTCGATTCGTCAACCTGGCTTTTCACATCCATGAATGAAGCCTTATCTTTAATCTAACATTGTCGTATATATTTTCAAAACTTGAATAACAGATTCTTGTTAATGATATATTTAATTGCAGTTAGAACCAGCTTGCTGCCTTTTGCAGGTTCGATTTGTCAACCTGCCTAGACTTTAATTCAATTCCTTAACCCTCAAATAGTTTTCAAACCTTTAGAAGACATCCTCTTTTGCAACTATGCAACACTTAATATTATTCCTCGAGCTGCGTAATCGTATATAGTTTGTTTTATTTATAAAATTAATTTCAATTAAGTACATTTTAGAAAAGGTTTCAATTTATTTCACTTAGCCACAGCACACGCTGCATTTGCATCTGTTAAGAGCTCAGAAACCATAGTTTTGGGCCTGTGGGGAAATTATGAGGCAATAGTGCGGGGGTTTTTTTGATGAGGGGCTGATTGAGAAAGGGGAAGGACGGAAGTGGGAAAGTGGGAGCTAATGCTGTCGGTCTGTTCAATTTCCGATGAACGTTCGGAATATGCTGTAATTACTCACACGGGCATCAAGATACTCGAGCAGACGTCGCACAAATACATTTACATGCGAATTTTAGCTTTTTACAATTTACCGTTACATTAACAGCTAACATTTACGGTTCATTTACAGTTATAGCTGCGACTTCTTGTTGCGCAACAAAAATGTTGCGTATACGCGGCGTGCAACGCACGGAAATCGATTATAGACCTGACGCCTTATATCGCTTATATCGCTTATAGTTTTTTGCTTAATTAAAGCAACATTTCGTGGTGTGGGACGGCACGGAACGGAGCGGGGGCGGGGCGAGTCGGAGCGGGGGGCGGGGTTGACTAATAACTCATTTGCATGGCTCGACAAAACTTGTCAGTTGGCGTGGCCGACTTTAAATGTCGTTAGAAGACGCGCAAAGCGTGCTTTAAAGCGCGTCAAGGACTTTTTCTATGCCCTGCCGGGTGAAATGAGGAGTTTGGTGGTGGGGGGAGGGGGGGTCGGTTGCGTCAATTGTGTGCACTTTGCGGCAAATAAGTGAGTTAATGAGTCGATCAGCGCAGACTGAAAGCACGGCAAAGTGGTTGAGTGGGGGAGCTGCGCTAACGAGCAATAATCAAATCAAAATACTTTTTATTATTACCAAATGACAACAACAGCAACAACAACAACAACAACAACAACAAGTACAACAAATTGTTAAGCTGCTAAAAAACGCTTTTAAACGACAGCAACAACAATTCACACACACACACACACACTGTCGATTCTGATGTCAATGTTGATGTGACTACTACAAGCATTCTTTTAAATACCCTGTAAATATTTCACTGGTAAAAACAACGTGCAGCTTAATAAGTTGTCACAGATTATAAAAAAAATAATATAAAATATTTTATAATTGACAATAAGTTGAAAAAGTCATACAAATGTTTTATCACTCATTTTCCACTGTGGCAGGTGGAATTCTATAAAACTTCATATAAGCGTTAGTCAATCAGAGGATCAGGACATGTTATTCGTCAAGACTTCATATTGGAGCCAATCAGTCAGTCAATCAGTGAGTCTGGACAAGCATACAAAAGCTTTTCACTAATTTTCCACTCTGATTGATGAAATCAAAATTCCACTTTGGCGTGAATCGAACAATTCAGCTGTGCTTTCAAGTCAATCAGACAGTTAGTCAATCAAACAGTCAGTCAGTCAATCAGAGAGTCAATCAGTCAGACAGTCAGCCTATCAATTAGTCAATCAGTGAGTCAGGACAAAGATTTTATATATAGTTAATCAAGATGTATAAGATGCTAGAAGAATTGTTTTACAGGGTAGCTCACGAGTCGTTACATTTATATATGTATAATTTTTTTCGCTGTGTATTGTGTTTGTCTACCCATTCAAATGGGGTTAAGTGGGTATAACGGTTCAGTGCAAATGTAGATAAAAGGCAAGGGGATAGAAACGAGAAGAGACGCCATGAAATATATATATATATATTCCTGATCTTGACGACGAGCTGAGTTGATCTGGAAATCTATAAGAGGCTAAAGAAGAAGCACAGCTGTTGTATGTCTTTGTGTGATTTGAGGGTATTTGCTAGTCGGGCATTCATATGTGATGTCTTGTTTTTTTTTCATTTTGTAACACTCGATGCCGCAAAGTGAAAATGTTGCTAGCACGCCCCCCTTGCTCACCCGCCCGCCCCCCCTTTTCTCCTGTCAGCTGCAGATAGCCCGCAAGCTTTACTAGCGTAGCCCATAAGACCGTAACCCCAACATCCAGACAGCCAGACCGCCAGACAGCCAGACATCCCGGCAGCCGGGTAACCGTGCATCCAGGCATACATGACTCGCCGCACCACCCGCCCCCCGCACCGCCCCTCACAGCAGCAGGGGCAGCGGCAACTCGTGCCGCACTCAACTTTGTTTGTTTGCGGTTTTGGCTTCTGCGCTTTTGCGTTTTCCATGCGCCGCGTATCAATTATCGTCTCGAATTTAGTGCCTGCAAGCGTGTGTCTGTCTTTTTGTTGTACTTTTCTTTATTTTCGTTGCATACTTGCAGGCGGCGCGTTTTAAGTTCAAGTGCAAATGAGTGCAGGAGCTGGCAACGAGCTGCTGGTCATTCATTCACTCATTCATGCATTCGAAACACTCGCATGCACTCAATTCATTCACGCTGTGCGCTGCTGTGCGCCTGCTGACACGGCTCTCATTTCAGCAGAAAGAGAGACAGAGCGAGAGAGTGAGGGCGAAAGAGAGAGAGAGAGAGAGAGTGTGGAAGAGAGAAACTGAGGAAAGCAGCGAGAGAAATTCCACACGGCCATTTGACACTTGAACCAGTTGTTGTGGCTGCTGCCCCTGTGTGTGTGTGTGTGTGTGTGTGGGTGTGGGTCTGTCTTGCAAAAGTTACTGCAACTGTGATTTGAATGCGTCTGCTGCCAATTGCTGTTTGCCTGTTGCTTCTCGCCCAATTTGTGAGATGTTTTTTTTTTCCCTTTGCCTTTTCATCTTGTTTTATTTTATATTATTTTTTATTTATATTTTGTGTGTGTGTGTTTTTTTTTTTCTCTGTTTTTGGGTGGGTTTCGGGCGGATTATAAATGCTGCACGTAATTTGTTTACCTGTGTCCTGAGCATCAAACGAGCCGGCAAATGGCTTACCAGCTGCCCCCCGCCCCACACCACGCCTCTTTTCTCTGTCTGAGGCTAGCACATAATTGGAAGCCTTTCTTTAAAATACCCCGTCCGCATGGCCACAACAAAAGCGGCTAGCATACAATTGGGCATTTGGTATGTAACAGGCGAACGTATCTGCACCCAGAGCTTTCTATGTGAAGTGTATCTATGTCTTTAGATAGTTAGATGGATGGATGGATATCATTAAGTAGATAGATAGATAGATCAATAGGTTGGTAGATAGATATATTGGTAGATTCATATATAGATAGATGAATGGATATATAGATAGATAGATAGATTGATTGATTGTTTGATAAATAGATAAATAAATAGATTGGTATATAGATAGTTGGATCGATAGATAGATAGATAGATAGATAGATGGATAGATAGATAGATAGATATATGGATAGATTGATAGATTGATAGATAGTAGATAGATAAAGATATGGGTAGAGGCTCTATAGATAAATAGATAGAGAGAAAAATAGATAGATAGATAGATAGATAGATGGATTAATAAATGGATAAATATATAGACGGATAGATAGATAGTCTCTCTATATCTATAATATCTATAATCAAAGATATACCCAAGCATATATAAGTTCATCTTTCAGTTCGTCTATCTATCCGTTAATCTATTTATTTGTAATACCTTGTTGCTCATTTAACTATTGATGTCGTTAATTTATGCCTCTCTCCAACTCTTAATACATTATGCATAGATCCATATTTATATATAAGGAAATTTATCTATTTAGATAGAGATATTGTGAATGAATGCATCAGATTATAGATAATATGCATGGTTTTGTCAAGCTGAACCATCTGAACAATTCACATCTAGTTAAGTATCTCGAGGGTTAGCTAAGCGCAGGGTATTTCGCAGTCGAGCGCTCTGGCCCACAAGCAGCTCCTGTTGCCTGTTCTTTTGGCTTTTTGCCATATTTTTTGTTTGTTTGTTGGGTTTGATGAGTTTGGCAGCCAAATCCGGCAGCTGCCATATGTTGGCCATTATTGAATCTTTAATGTCAATAAGCAAAAGCTTTGTTGCTTCTCTCTGTCTGCACCTTTGTGCCTGCCACTTGCCACTTGCCACCTGCCACCTGCCACCTGCCACCTGCCATATGCCACTTGCCATTTGCCACATGGCGCTTGCCACGCCTCTCGCCGCTATTGCTTGGTCTGCAAATTGAGTTGCATGCTTTGAGGCGCAAACGGAATTGTCAAAGCGCATTCTCCCGACCGGTCTGGTAGGCGTGGCAGGGCGCGGGGGCGTGCCAATTGCGCCATAGACAAACTTGGCAATAATAATAAGAAAACGCTATTGCCAGCTTCGTGTTGCAAATTGCAAGCAGCAAAGCAAGCAACAAAACTTTACCGATTTGTGAGCGCCCAAAAAGTAGTTAAAGTTGGCGCTGCAGTTAACCACGACGACGACGACGACAATTGTTGATTTATGGCGGCCAATGGCCCCAATGAACCCTTAAAAAACTGAAGAAAAGAAAAAACGAACAGTAAATCGCATCAAGCCTAAATCCGCAAGCCTCACCTGAAGCCAGCTGAAGGCATTTGCATTAATTGAATGCGCCAAGGCAATCAGATGGTAAAAAGCAACAGAAGCACAAGCAAAAGTAAACATTTCCCAAACAAATACACAAATATGTTAAGCCAAAAAGCAAAGTAGAGTGCGCTGCCTGGCCAGCAGATGCCCTACAGTCAGCGCCAGGCTGGCATTGCACGCACTCGAATCCTCTTCTAGGCATACGCACAGCAGCTGTGCTTCTTCTTTTCTTTGTCCTTTTTAAATGTGTTCGGTATCTGGAGTCCGATCTTCGCGCAAGGTTGTAGCTTTAAAAAAAAATAAATATTTTCCCAAATATACAGTCAAAGGGGGAGGGTATTCAAAAAGTGAAATATTGCCAGTCTGCGTTGACTCTACGAGAAGCTATATGCCAAGTTTGGTGTAGCTAGCCTTTAAAATCTTCGAGTTATGCTTAAGCAATCAAGTCTCCAAATCGATATTTATCGATATGATGAAAATGGGAGCAGATATTGAAACCAAATACAAGTCTCCGACTCTTATATAAGTTATGAAGATGATGTGACAGCTACTCTTTTCACATAGATCAGGAATATATATATATATATATATATATATATATATGCTCTATAGGCTGGGCTATGTCAACTTCGATGTCTTCTGCGATAATCTGTTTGCCAAAGCCAATCATAGCTAGGCAAGGCCATACAAGTGAATGCATTTAAAGTAGAATTCAGTTGAAAACCCTCAACCTATTTCTATCAACCCCAAAGGCAGCTATAAGATGAAATATACTTGATTATACTTGATTATATATATTATATATACTTCATGTCAACTTTGGTGACTCTTGCTCTTAAAACCAAAAGGATTTGCTCAGCAATTCGACTTTAATCGATTGCTTGGAAACGGGGAAAGTTATCGATTATCGGATTATCGTACTGCGCGGGCACGAGGAGAACCTTAGTTCAATTTCAAGTTTCTAACTCTTATAGTATCTGAGAACGGACGGACAGACAGAGGGGCACTCGGCTTTCGATGCTGATCAAGAATATATATACTTTATGTGTTCGGCGAAGCTCTCTTCTGCCTGTTACATACATTTGCACAAAAACATGATGTGCTTTTTCCCTTAGAAACTAGCTAGGCTTCAACTTACCCTGTAAATATTGAAGTAAAATAGATAAGGCCCAGATCCATGTCCAGCTTGTGATCAGTTAAAATACTTCATTTAACTAGGCTCAATTTAAAGCTATAAATAGCTTTGATTTAGACAGATTTTTAAATGCCTCCCCTTAAAGTATGCAATGGATATTTAAACCTTCAATTTGGACTATTTTCTATTGCCTTTGACATTTTGCTGTGGACCAAGTATCTGTTGCAAATTAAATGCCCGCTAATTGTTGCTATAATCTGCAAATTATATATACCTACATATATATATATATATATATATATATATATATATATATATATATATATATATATTTTCTGTTATTTTCTTGGCTTGAGGCAGCTGGAGCTGGAAAATACTGAAAGCTGGCTCTGATTACACTTGAGCCAAGTGACACGCCCCCAGTTTTTGGCGTGCGCCTCTTGTCTTTGCTTTTAATTAGCCGCTGCTCTCTGTTGTTACACAGCCCCCTCCCCCCCTCCAGCCACCCGCCAACTCTCCAACCACCCTTGAACTCCTTCTGTGTGAGTTTTTTTTGTCGCCTCCGTCCTTTGGCTAAACTCGCTCTCTTGTAATCAAATCCGCGTTGCTTGCCACTTTGTGTTGCAAAGGCAACAACAGGCGGCAGAAGATGAATGAAAAGTGTGAAAAATATTTGTGAAAATGCTTAAGTTGACTGGAATTTAAGGCGGCGTCCTGTCCAACAACAACAGCAGTAGGCGGGGCAGGCACACAGCAAAAAATACAAATAAAAAAAAAGGGTTCAAAAAGGCAAAAGCATGCACAGGAAACTGTGGCTAACGATGCTTTAGCAGAGCTGTAGCCGGAGCTGGAGGTGTGGCATGGTCGCTGTGTCAGTGCGAGTAGGTTGTCAGGCTTATCAACTTATCAACACACAACACTCAGACAAACACACACACACACACACACACGCAGCGAAAGACAGACACCTAACAAACTTTTGCTTTCAAGTTGGCAACTGACAAATTTGACGAAAAAGTGGGAAATGCTTGTTAAACTGCATCCGGTTGAGGGCTAATTGCACCATTGCCAATCCAAAAATATATATTTCCAAAATATACCCATATATTTGCCACATAAAAGTTCTGTGCCGTCTAATACCCTGCAATTTGGTTGCAGCAAACCAAAAATTGTGCTATTCCAATTTATTTAGTAAGATCGTTTTTTTATAAAAAATAAGTGTGTATATACGAAATTTGGTATACCCAACCTCCATATTCTCTGAGTTCAATGGGTTTCAAAGACATCCGAAAACAGCTGTGCGGACGAACAAGAAATAAAGTATGCTTCAGTCACAGATAAAATTAAGCCCACATACCAATTTTGACAGAAATCGGACTTATAGTATCTGAGTTACATGTGTGTGGTTGCAAAACTCGAGAACCGTTCTGCGGATTACTAAAATATTGAGTATGCTTCAGCAACAGATAAAAAGGAGCCCACATACCAAATTTCACAGCAATCAGACTTATAATCCTCGAGTTCGATGGGTTGGCTCAAAAAGCTAAAGTCCACAGATCTTATCGACTGTGTTATGCAACAGCACAAATCGTGTGCTAAACTTTTGTTGTTCATTCACTCCTATTTACAGGGTATATACATGTATGTATGCATAAATCTTAACTCGAATACCTCTCTTATGCCCCTTGCAGATTGCAGTGCCAGCGAATATAGATGCCGCAATGGACAGTGCATTGAGGCCAGCAAGCTTTGCGACTATGTCAAGGATTGTCCCGATGGCGAGGATGAGGGCGAAGAATGCCGTAAGTTGTTGACTGAGAACAGATCTATTAAATGCCAAAAACCCTACACACACCACACACACACACACACACCCTAGACACACATATATGTACGTATATATTTTTGGTAGACGTTAGCCCAAAGTATTTTGGATACGTCTATGCGTTAACACTAAGTTTGACTAAGATGTTTAGCTGTAAGCCATTTAGATAGTCGATAATCGATAACCGCTACCGATTGCCGATAACCGGCAACCGGTCGTAGCCATTGTAATCTTCCCGTTTTAGCCTACGTTTGCTTACGGTAACTGTCCCCATATGCCACACCAATTAACCACAGTTATTAACCACTAACCACTAACCAAATTATTTTTACTCTCTCCGCTTTCTCTCTCTCTCTCTCTCTCTCTCTCTCTCTCTCACTACCGCCCGCCCGCCCGCTCGCGAATGGGTGCAACAACTAACACATAAATAAATTTAAAAAAAAAAACCCCATTATACGCCCAACGTTACTAACGCCCACATCAGCCGCCGCCTGCAGCGGCATGGAGTATCAATGTCGCGATGGCACCCGCTGCATCAGCGTCAGCCAGCAATGCGATGGCCACGCCGATTGCAACGATGCCGATGACGAGGAGCACTGCGATGGAAGTGAGTATCAATCATTTCCGGACGACGACCAATCAATCAATCAATCAATTCATCAAAACAAAAATAATGCATACATTTGCTTGGCACACAGATTCCAAAAGTTAAAGTCTTTTGTCCAAACTATTCACTCGCTCTGGCTCGCACTCTGTCTGTCTCTGCTACTGTCAATCACATTTGATTGAAGCAGTTACTTAGCGCAGCCAACTTAACATGCACATGATTTATTTCTGGTGCTGTCAAATGTATGAAGCAGAGTATTTTAGCAGAACAATTTGTTGCCTAAATAAAAGTCCTTGTCAAGCAAGCTCAATCATTTAGCTTCTACGATGACTGCGCACTGTGCTTTCAAATGATTGACAGAGCTCTCTACTTAGGACAAATTCAAATGTTGAATAAAATAATAGATTGTTATCTCTTTTGATATGATTTTATAGTATACAAATTGCTTTATGCTTTTGAAATCTAGTGTGTACATCAGCACACATGCATCAATCAATCAATCAATCAATCATTTGCATTTTGCTCATTTCTTAACTATTTGCTCTCCCTTTTCCCACACACTCTCTCTCCCTCTCTCTTTGCACTTTTTCGCCATGCTGCTCAGTTGTGCCAAAGCTGCGCTACACGTGCCCCAAGGGCAAATTTACCTGTCGCGATCTTAGCTGCATTTCGATTGTGCATCGCTGTGATGGACGCGCCGATTGTCCGCACGATCGCTCCGACGAGGAGGGTTGCCGTATGTCTTGACACCCTCTCTCTCAACTTGATATGTGCTGTACATGCGTACTTTCTCTCTCCCTCTCTTCTTTCCATCCGCCTTCCTTCTCCTTCTCTCTCTCTCGCCCATTGCTCACATGCAGCCTGTCTGTACGACAAATGGCAATGCGACGATGGCACTTGCATTGCAAAGGAGATGCTCTGCAATGGCAACATCGATTGCCCCGAGGATATATCCGATGAACGCTACTGCGAGGGTGAGTGTGTGTGCGTGTGTGAATGTGTGTGTCTGGATGTGTGCGTGCGTGTTTGACTGTCATAGTTGCTCGGGAGTGAGTGCCACACTGGCAGGTAAGTTGGTCACGCGTGCTGTCAATGCCCGTCAACGCTGTTACTATGCTACCCTACTTTTTATCGCTATACAACACTGTCTTGCACTTATCGATTTGTGCCTTGTCAGCTGTCAGGCTGCAGGCGAGGCCCCAGCGTCGATTCCAATTCACTTCCTCGAAACACTCACCACATTTACAGCGCATCACTAACCCATCCATAAACATATCCATACCAATTGCCGACTATCGGTTATCGATAACACATTACACAACACTCAGGTGGCTACGATCCCGATGATCAGTGTCATTTTACTGAGTTCCGCTGCGGGAACGGTGAGTGCATACCGGTGCGTCAGGTGTGCGATAACATCTACGATTGTAACGATTACACAGACGAGCAAGACTGCGGTAAGTGCTCCGTCTCTGGCATTGTTATCGATAAGCGTCTCTGTTATGAAATAAGCTTCTGTGTGTATTGCTTACTGCGGTTCTCTGTTTATATTTGGTAACTCTTGGTGACTGCTCAATCTTTACAGCGACTCTCTCAATATGTTCGCCTACAATCTTCCCTATGTGTTTCTCTCTGTGTATCGCTTCTTTGTTCGATAGTTATTTATTATCGAATGCTTACGCGTCTTTGTGGTAGCTCTTATGCGTGTCAACTGCCAAAAGTTATGATTTTTTACTTAACAAATTTACATTTTATTTCTCTTCTTTCCCAATTCGACCTGAACAAAAAAAAACAAAATCCGATAAAATTACCAAAATATGTGAACAAACTTGAACGTTTGTGGTTGTGGTTATCGAATGTCCAAAAACTAATCGATTAATTGCACGCTACAAAAACAACAATCCAACTCCCCGCAACTGGAACAACAACAACAACAACATCAATTGGCTCAACTGCAAAATTTGCATGCTCAAAACTTAACAAACAAAAAATAATAATAATAATAATCGATAATGATGTCCAATCCATCTCACAAATATCCCAAATATCCCCGTGTTTATATATATATCAACGGTTCTGCATGCGGTTACCACCTCCACATCCTTACTCGACCCCCAAAACCGATAACAACGACAAATGCATGCGGCTCACAGATTTGAACGATGTCAACGCAAACGAACCCGATACCGTCGATATGAATGGCATTATACGCAATTATGCAGACCATCACCGTCCGCGACCACCGCCGAAAATTGGTCGCGATAACGATAACGATAACAAAATGCATATCGGCATGCACGAGCTCGATGCGAAAGAGTTCTCACTGTACCTTCCCCAAGACCTATACGAAAAGTCAAGTCCCCAAAATCCTTGCGCCACCAATCAATTCGAATGCGGGAACAAAGTCTGCATACCGCTCCATCTGCGCTGCGATGGCAGCTACCACTGCAACGATAAAAGTGACGAGGATAATTGCGATCGCTATAAACGTCCCACAACCACCAGGCGACCCGTGACGGCCGCACCGACGCCCTATTACTGGGCAAAGGTACCGCCGGCCTCACTGGAGCGCCAGACAACAAAGACGACACAATCGCCATACGCAGTAACAGCAGGCACGCGTCCAACCACTAACCCAATATCAATAACAACGAGAGGAGTTCTAACGAGTAGGTGTCTTATGCTTAAAAGTAGCGTGTAGCTAGTTGTCTTGCATCTCTAAATGCTTGGGTAAAACGAAAAACCATCCAACAGGTAGCGAGTAAGCAATGCAAGTAGTTTGGATTTAAATTAACGAGTAACGAGCAGCGACTAACGAGCTGTTAGCAGCGAGTAACGAGCTGTTAGCAGCGAGTAACGAGTTGTTAGCAGCGAGTAACGAGTTGTTAGCAGCGAGTAACGAGTTGTTAGCAGCGAGTAACGAGTAACGAGTTGTTAGCAGCGAGTAACGAGTTGTTAGCAGCGAGTAACGAGTTGTTAGCAGCGAGTAACGAGTTGTTAGCAGCGAGTAACGAGTTGTTAGCAGCGAGTAAAGAGTGACGAGTTGCTAAGAGTCAGTAACGAGTAACGAGCTGCTATCAGCGAGTAATGCGTTGCTGGCAGCGAGTAACGAGCTGTTAGCAGCGAGTAATGAGTGACGAGTTGCTGCGCTGCGCTCACCGTTTGAGGGCTGGTGTAATTCTTTAGCTTAGACGGGTTCCACAACAAAGTGCATGCCATGTTTGTGATTCTACATTGAAATTTACATAATTTAAGCTCACACATACACAAACAGACCACACACAAACACACAAAAGCAATCAACTAGATATAAAGTAAAGCATTTAATTTAGCATTTAATGTTACGTTATTTTTAAATTTACCGCCACTTTTTTTTTTTTTAATTATAATTGCCACACACACATACATACTCCCACCTCTCTCTCTCTCTCTCGCTCTCTTTCTCATGCACTCACTGTAACTCTTCTGTTTCTCTTTTTTATGTTATTTATGTACCTGCTCGCTCGTATTATTAAAAATATGTCTTGCCAAACACCGACCCCGACATCCATACAAAATCAAAAAAAAACAACCAAACACCATTTATAGACAGCTCATCATCATCGTCATCATCATCGTCATCATCATCATCATCATCATTGCCCAGCAATTGCCTCGAAAACATTGAATTCGCGTGCCACAATCGCGATTGCATTCCGATTGAGAGCGTCTGCGATGACATTCCCGACTGCCAAGAGCATGAGGACGAGGATTATGCACTATGCAATTGCAGCAGTGACAAGGTAAGTGCCATCCCTCATACACACACACAGACACACAGCTACACCCCCCACACACACACACACACAGACACAGACGCATCACATACATAAACAATACATGTGTTTTCTCAGTATAAATGTGTGCGCGGCGGCGGTTGCATACCCAAAACCCAAGTCTGCGATGGCAAATCTCAGTGCCGCGATGGCAGCGATGAGAGCGCATGTCGTAAGTAGCAAACCACTGAATTTCTGCTTTACCAATTCATGCATTTGCCATGTACGCACAATACCAACCCCCAGACTCCCCACACCCCTCGACCCCAAATGTTCACATTCGCACCTTAAGCCTGGCTATGAACGAAACGACTAATTGCTTAACTAACTAAACTTAAGCCATATTTTCGGTTGGGTATGAATATATCGTAATATTAAATAATCTTAAATATCGCTTAGAGATGGGCGCGTGTCGTGACACGACAAGTGAGCCTCTTCTGCAGAGCTGTCCTTTGACAAAATGATACTTAACTAATTACAAATGAATAATCTATTTAATTATTTATTTATTTATTATTATTATTTATTATTTAAATATATTTATGTTGACCAATTAATCTTACTAATTAATTTGCTAAGCAACAATTTCTTAAAGTATTTTATTTGTATAATTTTTTCAAGTATTTTTTGCACAACTTTAGCTTTATTCGGCTCGGGATTTTTGAGTTATTTTAACTTTTAAGCATAACCAACTAAGTATTTATAATTTTGCCAAATATATGAATGCACCACAGCCACAAATTTACCAAATACCCTACCCTACCGCCCACATCCGGAATCCCGCGCCAAACATTCTTGAAGAGTAAAAAACATATTTAGTTTTTATGCCGCTAACTGTACTCTGTTCTCTTCTTCTTTTTACGCTCCACGCTTTAAACTGCAAAAAAAAAACAAACAAATATAAAACCCAACTGTGTAAAATCGTCGTCTCTCTTTCGCTCTCTCACTGTCTCTGTCTCGCTCTCTGTGACCTATGCTCCATATTGTATACAACAACAACATCAACAACAACAACAACAAACAACATCAAACACAACAACCATCCGTCATACTATCATACAAACACCATCATGCCATCAGACTTTCATGCCAAATTCAATCTGAGCCGCCCGATCATCGAATGCCAGAGCTTCCAATACCAATGCGGGGACGGTAGCTGCATTTCCGGCTACAAGCGCTGCAATGGCATCACGGACTGCGCCGACGGCGCCGATGAGTACAACTGTCTGATCAATTACGAGACGAACTACGGTACTACTAAGAAACTAACCTCAAAAAAATGAAGAAAAAAAAGAAAAAACCAAAAGATATAGACCAAATTTGGAGCAAGAGAGTTGCCGCATAACTGACGCTACATATATACTTTATATATTTGTTTATTTTTTGTTTTTCATCATCTTTGCATACACATTGTCCCATGTACAAATACGCATATATATATATATATATATATATATATATAGACAGTGACTCAGACACAGACCCCGACAATGATCCATTGAACGAGTGCGATCTGTATTATTTTGAGTGTGACTTTGGCCAGTGCATACCCTTAGAGAAGAAGTGCGATGGCTATGCGGACTGTCAAGATGAAACCGATGAGCTCGATTGTCCGGCTTTTACAGGTAAACATACACACACCCACTCACACACACACACAGACACATACACTCATATATGTCACACACACACACACACATGCAGCGAGGCTTTACTGTATATTGTGTTAAGAACTGCTTCGCTAATATTCCAAACAAACACCTTGCCACTTGCCTAACACAGCTTTAGAGTGTACACTTTGGTCCACTCTAATTTATGTTACTCACACACACACACACTCGCATACACACACTCTCGCACACACATTCACACACATAATCTCGTGATCATCGTCATTTTGCAGAACATTGTCTAGAGCACGAGTTCGAGTGCGATGATTATTGCATGCCACGCGATCAGCTGTGCAATGGTATTGCCAACTGCAACGATGGCAACGATGAACGCAACTGTACTTCTTGTCGCAATGATGCCTATCTGTAAGAGATGTTCCAATATCGGCTGCCCAAGCAACAATATCGTTAGCCCTTCGCATTAAACTCTCTTATATATATATATATTCTTTTATGCACACACAAACACACACACACACACTCATACGCACACAATTACACACGATCACCAACGTCTGCGTCACCATCATCATCGTCATCGTCATCATGAACATTATCGCCAATCGATAAACCTATCGCACAATCGCCAGCTGCAACACTGGCGATTGCATTGCCAGCCAGCTGCATTGCAATGGCATCGCTGACTGTACCGATGCCAGCGATGAGCGCAACTGTGGTAAGCACATAAACAAAACAAAACCAAAGAAACCCAACGAAAACCAACTACTAAGACCTCTCAATACCCTACCCTACACCCAGCACTGCAACTGTAGCCCGTAGCCCGTAGAAGTAGCAACATTTATTTACTTGCAATATCTCTTATATATTCTTGATCTCTGCCGAATTTGTAGTTTGTTTTTGTCTGCCTGGTAGTTTCGTAGTTATTGCGCACAGCGATTACTTTGTGTTGTTGTCGTTTTGTTTTTTAAATACATTTGTTTTTTACAATCTTTTCATTGATTTATATTGCAATTTTGAAGGCAGCGGCTGTACGCTCTATCAGATTGCCTGCAACGGCGCCTGCCTCGATTGGTCGCTGCGATGCGATGGTAAATTCGATTGCGACAATGGCATTGATGAGCGCGATTGTCCGGGTAACAATTACATATACATATCTATCTCTAGTTTCAATATTTACTTACAACTATCTGCGTAGACTTTTCAATATATATTTCTAATTTTACGATTTCTGCCAATCGATAGCTATCGATAAATATTTGTGCAGTGCCAGCTCTTATTTGGCATTGCTTTAACACTTTCACATAGATCACGTTCGATAACTTTTTGCATTTTTTACTTTTTACATATTTTTCTACTTTTTGTTATCGACATTTGTTTGTTGCTATCGGCAACTGTCGAACTGTTATCGATAACTTTTGCTTGCCTGTCGATAAGTTTTCGAGCAGTATAGCTACTATTTTTTGATATTCGCATTGCCCGCATTTTTTGAATATGGTTTCCATTTTTTGTGAACCATTTTCAAGCCTTTAAATTAACATCGATAAATATCGATAACTTTTTTAGCAGCTCTATTGGAGCTCCCACTCGCACTCTTGCATAAACTTCACGCCCATATTGCGCCTACTCACTTGAACTCATTTCTCGCTTTCTCTTTTGCTGTCTCTCTCTCTTTCCCCCTCTCTCTATTTAACTGTTTCTCTCTCTCTCTCCCTTATTCTGTTGCTCTCATAAGTCACAAACATTCTGCATAATTTTTGTAATGCTCATGCGTTTTTTTACGTTTGTTATTTTTGTTGTTTTGTTTTAACAAACGTCACACACACACACACATCTACACACACACACACACAGACAACCACACAACTGGCAACAACAATTTTAGAAACACAACCAGAACTAAAACCTGCCAACCGTATCAATGGCAATGCGCGAACTCTGAATGCATTAACGCCGATTTTTTGTGTGACAAACAAGCCGATTGCACGGACGAATCGGATGAATTGCCGGTTAATTGCTTGGGACAGGGTAACGATACACACAATTCCAACTCAAGCTCACCCCACACCCCACACCCCACACCCCACACCCCCATGCCCTCCCCTCTAACAATCATCACCAGACAACTTTCCCGACAAACCCAACAAATTGCCGTCCAGTCCAAAAATGATCCAACAACCTACTCTCTTTAGTTTTAAGTGCCTAGCCGTAAGTTAAGTATCGATAACAGCGATAACGATATATAACGCACAGGTTTGTATATGTCTATAAAGTATTAACTAAGTGAGGTTGTGTTTGTACCTGAAAGCGCCGCTTTATTAATCTCAACTGCTGCCCATTTAACAAGCCGTTGCTCACTTTGTTCTCTTGTCTCTCTTTCTTGTTATGCTTTAAAATCGAACACGCATAATCGTTGATTGTTATCGGGATCGATAACGATACCACACACCTCACACCACACACAAACAATCATCAATATATATCGCATGCAAACGCAATCGCAATCGCATTCGCAATCATAGCCACAAATCGGCTAACCGCCGATGACTGCCGCCGGGATCAATTCTTTTGCGATGAGTCGTGCTTCGATCGTTCGATATACTGCGACGGACATATCGATTGCACAGACCGCAGCGATGAGCGCGACTGCCATTTGCATACCACACGTCATCCATTGTACCAACCGCTGCCCTGTCCACAGCACACATGCCCCAGTGGCAGGTGCTACACGGAGAGCGAACGCTGCGATGGCCGTCGTCATTGCGAAGACAGCTCCGATGAGGCCAACTGTGAGTATTTCATTTTCAATCTTAACTCAAATCATTGAACCACACACAATCTCGTTACTCATTAAGTTTCATAACGGGCTATGCACTACACTCAAAAAACGGGGTATAAAAGAAAAAGTGTGACCAAACCTGAGATCATTTTTCGAGGAGTGTTCGCTTTAGGACTGTTCCACCTCAGTTTTATGCCAAATCTCAATAGATTGATAAAGGAAACACTTCGTTACAATCCGACGTTCATAAAGATCTGTTAGATTCCGAGATATGTTTCCAAGAAAAAGGAATAGAGAGCAACTAAGCTCAAGATTAATGTTTATCTTTGGGGTATTTTGAAGTTTAGCGTTTGATGAGGATAGCTCATTCAGGATAGCTCTGAATATATTGAAAAAAGGGAACATTTAGTTGCGATCCGAGGTTCATAAAGATATGTGGAATCCAAAACGGAATATAGCTTTGCATAGAAAGGAACTAAGAGCTGGCGAAATATATTATCGTTAGGATTCTTGAAATGACTGCGAAAAACAATTTCAGCGAGAAAAAAAGTTTTAAATCCAAATATCAAGCACATTTTATTCTTGAATGCACTTCAATATATTCCAAAACAGAAACTTAATAAAAAAAAAAAGCAATAAAAGAAATTAAGAACAAAATACTTGCCAAATAAGCACATGCTTAATGAAAGTTGTATTTAGCTTAAATACTCTACACTTGTTAGGGAATATGACAATATTCAAACCGATTCCGTCTATCTATCTGTAAAAAGTGGTAGATATATGTTAAACTCAGTAAAGTCGAGCCCCACATCTCAACTAAATCATATTGACATTATTGTACTAACATATCATAAAGCTGCCATTGGAATATTCTTTCGCGAACTGAACACAGTTCCTCAATGTACATCATCTTCATGCATACTTTAAACCACAATTTTTATAAAATTATTAACAATATGTCATATTTAAAAAAAACAACAGCTTCATTCTAAGCTACAACTAACTTTTGCTTGTTTGATGCAATCTATTTAACATATGCTAGGGACTTCCTTTGAATTCTTACTGTTAGGGTATTTAAGCTTCGGCAACCAAAAGTTCAAAGCTTTCACTCTAAGTGGAACAATGTTTGGTACAGCTTTTTTAAATATTCATTAAAAATCATTTTAAGTTTGTGTATGAAGACGAATAGAAGTGACAGACGAGGAGATACCCTTGCTTGTCCCACTCTGTGTATGGGAAAAGCATTCTTGATTAACTTCGGTGCTGATCATTATGAAAATTTTAGGGCTTATTCAAAACTGTGTACATACAAAAGCGCAAGGCTTTAACTTTAAAAGTTAGTTTTTATATCCTGAACCCATTAAAAATGGGTATAAGGGTATATTGTATTTGTGCAAAATCCAAATGTATATAACAGGCAGAAGGAAGCTTCTCCGACCCCATAAAGTATATATATTCTTGATCAGCATCAGTAGCCGAGTCGATCTAGCCATGTCCGTCTGTCTGTCCGTCAGTATGTATGAACGCAAGGATCTCAGAACCTATAAAAGCTAGAGATGAATTTTAGATGTAGGTGCTCCTAGTTCCCGCGCAGATCGAGTTTGTTTCTGATAATCGATAACTTACTCCGTTTCCAAGCAATCGATAAAAATCGATATCGATATCCTGTTTTTTGGGCAATTTTGGTAAATAATAAGAGCTAGAGTCACCAAACTTGACATATAGCTTCTAAAATAGAATATATATATATATATTTGATGTTGGAAGAAGAGGGTTCAGGGTATCCCCTAGTCGGGAGCTCCCGACTAGAACCTCTTACTTGATTTTATTTATATTTCTTGTATGGTACAGGCACCTTGAGTTAGTTATTGATGGATGTAATCGTATTGCTTAATGTTTTAAGTTGCTGATCAATGTTGTTCTCTCTCTCTCTCTCTCACTCTCTTTCTCACACACCCACGCTCTCTTTCACTCTCTCTTACTGTGTCACTGGCTTACATTCACCTTTAATATGAATTTATCTAAATGCAATGTACACTATTGTGCTCTCTTTCTTTCTTTCTCTCTTCTCTCTCTCTCTCTTACCTATCTCTCACGTGTTTCTATTTGTTTTTGGTTTTTCGCTTTTAACCAAATTTGTGTTGGCAAAATTGCACCAATTATACTTAATTATGAATAAATTTAAACAAAAATAAATAAAACAGGTACTCAATGCAAGGATAACGAGTTTTCCTGTTACGATCGACAGTTTTGCATAAATGCAACACAGCACTGCGATGGCTTCTACGACTGCAAAGACTTTTCCGATGAACAGAACTGTATTGGTTAATAATATTTTATGCAAATTATTCCAAGCTCACATTTTGCCTATATCCCCCGTAATGTAGTTAGTAGTCTTTAGTTCTAGTTGTATTCTCCCTAGTTTCTATCTAAGCCAATTGCATGCTAACTGATAAAAAAAAGAAAAATTTCAACATATTCTAGTCCCAGTTTAAGCCAGTTCTACGAGTTACACATGTGTATGCACTCTTTGCAAAGAAAATTACTTTGTTTTCAATTCTGATTATTCAAACATAAATTGACTATATCTTTATATATTATACCTTCCTTTTTTCTCTAAAGTGTCTAGCTTCCAGCTGTAGAGAGATCCGAAAAGATCTTGCTCCAAAAGCCAGTTAATAATTGCTGATTTTTTCATAACTTTGACAGGCTGCGCTGCGGATCAGTTCCGTTGCCGCAATGGCGACTGCGTATCTCAGACCGATGTCTGCAATGGCTTTACCCAGTGCATGGATGGCTCCGACGAGGAGAACTGCGATATAATGCAATGCCAGCCGAACCAGTTCCGCTGCCGGAACGGCCAATGCGTCCACCAGGCGTTGCGCTGCAATGGCAAGACCGACTGTCAGGACAGCTCCGATGAGCACAATTGTGGTAAGTAGCCGGTTCCGACTTGGCCCCTTGGGCAAAGGCAAGCAGCTTGCTTCATCATCGACAATACCATCATCATCATCATCATCACCATCAACATTATCATCATGATTGATCATTGATCAATATGCGCTCATCAACATTTAGCTGGCAGCAGATCCGCAACAGGCAGCACAACAACAGCCACAACCACAACCACAACTGTGGTGCCCATCACAACGATGTCGATGGGTGGAAAGCGCAACAGTTGCCCACCGAGCATGTTCCGGTGTGAGCACGGTCCTTGCCTGGCGCTCGGATTGCGCTGTAATGGTGTTATCGATTGTCCGTTCGATGCCAGCGATGAGCTGGACTGTGAGCCCATCACTAATGAGATCGATAGTAAGTGGTTATCGACCCGTCAACCGAACCCAAACAAAACGGTGTCAGCAAAAAAAAAAAAAAAAAACCCCACCACAACTACCAACAACTATAATTCACAATCTCAAGCTAACCCATCGACCAAAGCGTACTAAACGAATAAGGGCGCCGCAGTGCTATTAAAATTATAATATAATATATATTTTCTATTCTTTCGATAACACCCATAATACTGACCTTTAACTATGCTTTTGTTGTGCAATATTTAACACTGTGCTGACATGGAATATTTCCATTTCTTTCTTGGCAGTTTCCGACCCGTCGCCAGCCGGACGCAATCAGCTGAACCTGAAGACCTATCCCGATAGCCAGATCATCAAAGAAAGTAAGTATGGATCTGTCCTTCGACGGTGATAGTTGCTTATGTTTAACATGGTTAAAGGCAAAGTCATTTGAAAAGCAAACTTAAAGAATGCCTCGCAAAAGAATGAATTTTGATTTTTTATCGATAGCAATCGATAATTTGTTGTCTGCTTTCGATAAACAACATGGCATAATGTGATGCTGATGAACCCGTGTCGATAACTCGTCTGCGATCGATAAATAATATCAATAGCTAGTCTGCTTTCGATCAAAGGTATTGATACCTTGTCGATACCTTCGGTATCGATAGCTCTTTACATACTCTCGATAAATGGTATCGATAACTTGTTGCCTGCTATCTTTAGCGATATAAAAAGCGCGTTGTCTGTTATCGATTAATTGCCTCAACGATACCGATAACTCCTGGTCTGTAATCGATAACAAATATCGATAAATCAGTTACTCTGGCAGTGGATCTTTCTTTTGCAAGGCTTTAACTAAGCTTCGATCGCATCCGAAGAAGAACGTTGTTTTTTTTTTTTTTGTTGTTGTTTCCATTCGTTTTTTTGACTCTACATAATGTTCTACCATTACTTTTAATGCTTAACCCAACCAAAATGACATAACCCATAAATTAAATACCTGCAGGATATATTAGGGAGGGTAAGTTGGCCTAACTACACACACACACACAATATAAATATTAGACACTCGTCTCGTACCGCGCTGCACCACTGCACCACAGCAAATTGGCTACAGGTCCGGCGTTGTACAATTCTGTCGAAATTCGTATTATTAGTTTTGTCAGCACCCGCCCGCTAGAAACCTTAGACCACAAACGCAAATTGTAAATTCCCCCTTTCCCAACCACACAACCCCCCCCCAAAAAAAAACCACGATTCCCGCAGCGATATGTATAATAGTCCCAAATAGATCCAGTAATTTGCTCGCAATGCTCCCGATATGTGTATACTCCATAATATATATAAATGTGCTTATGCCTGGCTAATGATAATTATTGTGGCATGCAGGACGCGAGGTCATCTTCCGTTGCCGTGACGAGGGTCCAGCCCGCGCCAAGGTTAGGTGGTCACGTCCCGGCGGTCGTCCCCTGCCCGTGGGCTTCACCGACAAGGGCGGACGCTTGGAAATACCCAACATACGCGTAAGTTTGGCTCTTGAAAATCTTAACTTTAAGCATACTAAATCCTGCATTCAAACATTTATAGTTGGAGGACTCTGGCACCTATGTGTGCGAAGCTGTTGGCTATCCGAGCTACGTCCAGGGTCAACAAGTCACCGTCCACCTGACTGTCGAACGCTGTAAGTAACGTTATCAAGTAATTCTCGATATGCTTTCTGGGAATTTGGTTTTGGGTTTTCTTGTTCAATGATCTCTTTCGCAATGAATACGCTTGGACGCAGCCTGGGGCGAGCACAAATACGAGGAGCCCAAATCGAATCGCATCAAATACGGCACTGTGCCGCATATTGATCTCGAGTTCTTTGGTCTAGGTAAAAACGTGCAACATACGGAGCTGGACTAGGTCTATTGAGAAGTGTTCAACATGACTAAGGCATGTTGAACCCAGACGACTTAGCTCTGGATCTTATAGTGAAAATCGGGATACACTCAGGTCTATATTTATAGTCAGGAATTCGCAAATTTAAGAACTTATTGATGAGAGTCTTGTGCTTTCTAAAAATAATAACAATATTCACGATACCCCGGTACTATACGGATCCAGATTTTTATTTATTTATTGGGAATCTAACTTTACACCCATTTTCCAACCCTTGGATAAGCCCGCGTTTATCTTCATCCCAGTTTGATGGATTATCCGAATGTTGTAAAACACGCCTATATACATATCTTTAAAAAAGAGTTGAAAGCAAAAGTGTGTCTTCCATCCATTTTTCATTATAAATTAAAATTCAAAATCAATCAATCAATCAATCAGTCTGTCAGTTGTAATATTTTCTATAGAGCCTAGACCAACTCCAGCTCCTGAACGTAGATAGATCTTTAGCTAATACACAATCTCTCTCTTATGCCCAATGCCGCCTGGCCACTTTATTGGTAAGATGGTTTATGTGCAAAATTTGAAAGTACCTTGCTATAACATTTTCCTGGCGTTGTTCTATTCCACAGTTAACACTGTCGAACACGATCGCCCGCAAACAGCCTGCAGCGAGTACCAGGCGACCTGCATGAACGGTGAGTGCATTGAGAAGTCGGATATATGCGATGGTGTGCCCAACTGCTCGGATGGCTCGGATGAGCACAGCTGCAGCCAGGGACGCAGATGCCAGCCGAACCAGTTCCTGTGCAGCAACTCGAAGTGCGTGGAGCGCACTTGGCGCTGCGACGGCGAAGACGATTGCGGTGACAATTCCGATGAGCAGTCCTGCGATCCCGAGCCCAGCGGTGCGCCCTGTCGCTACAATGAATTCCAATGCTCCAGCGGCCATTGCATACCCAAGAGCTTCCAGTGCGACGATGTCAACGACTGTCGCGACGGCAGCGACGAGTTCGGTTGCAGTAAGTAGACACATGCCCACAGAGCACAATAGATATTCATTAACTTCCATTACAGTGGCGCCCGTGCCCATTCGCCCACCGCCACCCATGCAATCTCTGCTGGAGGGTCAGGCCCTCAATCTGACGTGTACGGCAACGGGTGTGCCCACACCGACAATTGTTTGGCGCCTCAACTGGGGTCATGTGCCCGACAAGTGTGTGTCCACCAGCGCCGGCGGCCGCGGCGATCTCTATTGCCCCAATATGCAGTACAAGGAAAGCGGCGCCTACTCCTGCGAGATCATAAATACGCGCGGCACCCACTTTGTGGTGCCCGATACCATTGTGAAGGTGACACCCGATCGCAATCAGTTCTGTGCCGCTGGCTTCTTCAACATGCTGGCCCGTTCCAGTGAGGAGTGCATCAAGTGCTTCTGCTTTGGTGTCGCCAACTCCTGCGAGAGCGCCAATCTCTTCAGCTATGCCATACAACCGCCCATATTGTCGCATCGCGTGGTCAGCGTCGATCTGAGCCCCTATCAGCAGATTGTGATCAACGAGGGCACCGGACACAGCCTGCTCACCATGCACCATGGCGTTCAGTTCCGTGCCTCCGATGTTCAGTACAACAGTCGCGAGACACCCTATTTGGCCCTGCCCAGCGAGTATATGGGCAATCAGCTGAAGTCCTACGGTGGCGAGCTCAAGTATGAGATCAGCTATTTGGGCAATGGGCGTCCACTTTCCGGACCGGATGTCATCATCACGGGTAACGGCTTCATACTGACCAATCGCGTGCGCACCCAGCCCAATCAGTCGAACAAGGTGAGGATCAGCTTCCTGCCCGGCACCTGGCAGAAGCCCGACGGACGCAAGGCTACACGCGAGGAGATCATGATGATATTGGCCAATGTGGATAATATACTGATACGCTTGGGTTATATTGATGCTGTGGCGCGCGAGGTGGAGCTGACCAACATTGCCATGGACTCGGCCGGCACCTCGGATCAGGGTCTGGGCAGCGCCTCCCTTGTGGAGAAGTGCAACTGTCCGCCGGGCTATGTTGGCGATTCGTGTGAGAGCTGCGCACCGGGTTATGTACGCCAGCCGGGCGGTCCCTGGCTGGGTCGCTGTGTACCCTTTGTGCCAGAGCCCTGCCCGGCCGGCACCTATGGCGATCCTCGCCGTGGTGTGCCCTGCCGCGATTGCCCCTGCCCCCAGAGCGGCAGCAACAACTTTGCCAGCGGCTGCCAGCTGAGTCCCGACGGCGATGTCATCTGCAATTGTTATGAAGGCTATACTGGCAGACGCTGCGAGAGCTGCGCCGCCGGCTATCAGGGTAATCCGCTGGCACCTGGCGGTGCCTGCCACCGAACACCCGAGTCGACATGCAACGTGGAGGGCACCTACAACCAATACAGCAATGGCAGCTGCCACTGCAAGGCCCTGGTCACCGGCGATCGCTGCGACAGCTGTGCCCCGAAGAGCTTCCACCTGAACTCGTTCACCTATACCGGCTGCATTGAGTGCTTCTGCAGTGGCCTGCAGGCGGACTGTACCAGCACCTCTTGGAATCGCGAACAGGTCAGCAGCAGCTTTGGACGTTCCCGTGCGCCGCACGGTTTCCAGCTGGTGCGCGATTATACACGCGTGACGCCACAGCCCGTGCCATTCGATACGCTTGCTTACGAGATTAGCTTCAGGTCCAGCTCGGATTACAGTGCCGACACCCTGTACTGGAGCCTGCCCGTACCGTTCCTGGGCAACAAGCTGACCGCATATGGCGGACGCCTCAACTATACGCTTAGCTACAGTCCATTGCCTGGCGGTCAGATGTCGCGCAACAGTGCACCCGATGTGGTCATCAAGAGCGGCGAGGATCTAACCCTTATCCATTATCGCAAATCGGCCGTCAGCCCCAGTACGTCCAGCTCGTATGCGGTGCCCATCATTGAGAGCGCCTGGCAGCGCATCGATGGCCAAGTGGCCAATCGCGAGCATTTGCTGATGGCGCTCAGCAAGATCGATGCCATATACATCAAGGCCACGTACACGACCAGCACCATGGAGGGCTCCCTCAAGCAGGTCGTCATGGACATTGCCACCGCCAACAATTTGGGCACTCAGCGCGCCTACGAGGTTGAGGAATGCCGTTGTCCACAGGGCTACGTTGGACTCTCCTGCGAACGCTGTGCGCCCGGCTACAAACGCAATCCTGAGGAGGGTCTCTATCTGGGCCTGTGCGAGCCTTGCGAATGCAATGGCCACTCCACCCAATGCGATGCCGAAACTGGCGAGTGCCTGGTAAGTGCAGCACAACAACTGGCTTCGAGGGTGTGAAGTAGCTTAAACGACGGGGTCACGCAACGGAAGATCCCGGCAGGCCAGGATTCATATCACACTGCAGGTGGAGCAAAACTGAACGCTCTTAGTGGATGACCTATAGTGTATTCAATGGAATACTAGTTTCCTATATAAGTTTTACCATATATATTGGAAGATTGTGTAGGGTAGCATCAGGTAGTGCAAGGTAGCAGGATTAAGTCTAGGGTAGTGAATATTTAATACGCTCCTCCTTGGCATGAGCTAGACCTACCTATAACCTACATGTTTAAGTGTAAAACGATTATTTTGAATGGAAGTTAAGGTTGTCTCAAAAATAGAACTAGTGTATGTAAAGATAGAAAGGATATTCCCGATATTCCCCAATATGAGGGTTCCGTTTTCAAACTATTTCAACCCTGAAGACAATTGTTTAAAACCTTGGCCCGCTTCTGACGACGTTTCCTCTTATCATTGACAGAACTGTGCCGACAATACCGAGGGCGAGAACTGCGAGCGCTGTGCCGGCGGTTATATTGGTGATGCCAGCCGTGGCACACCCTATGACTGCCAGCCGGACAACAATGGACCACAGCCGCCGCAGCCGGAGCCGGACAATCAACGTGGTTGCCATTGGTGCAACAGCGACGGCACCGAGGACTGCCGCGGTGGCGTCTGCTACTGCAGGCGGAATGTGGTGGGAAGTCGTTGCGATCAGTGCCGCGAGGGTACCTTCGGTCTGTCGCCCCTACATCCGGATGGCTGCAAGGAATGCTACTGCTCGGGCCAGGCGACACAATGCCGCTCCGCGTCCGTCTATCGCCAGCTGATTGCCGTGGACTTTATTAGCAACAAGGCGCTCATCACCGACGAATACGGCCAACAGATGGAGATGGATGACACGAATCTGAGCAAGGATATACCCAACAATAAGTACACCTACACATACCAATCGTATTCGCCCAAATACTGGAGTCTGCGCGGTAATGTCCAGGGCAATCAGCTGCATGCCTATGGCGGCTTGTTGAACTACACTCTGATCACGGAATCGTTCGGCAACTATGAGCCCGGTAACGATGTGGTGCTCATTGGCAATGGCATACGCCTGGTCTGGTCCCGACCGGCCGTTGAGTCCCATCTCGATGAGTACAGTGTCCGGCTCAGCGAGGAGGAGCAGTGGCAGCGTTTGGATAGCGGCAGCGCCGTACCGGCCACACGTAGCGACATCATGAGCGTGCTGACCAACCTGGAGCATCTGCTGATACGTGCCACACCCAAAATACCCACCACACGGACCTCCATTAGCGACGTGACATGGGAATTATCTGTGGAGCTGGCGCAGCCGGGCGCCGAGCAAGCCATCGACATTGAGCTCTGCCAGTGCCCAGCTGCCTATACGGGCAACTCGTGCGAGAATTGTGCCCCGTTGCACTACCGTGAAGAGAGTGGACAGTGTCGTGCCTGTCCCTGCCAGGAGGATAATACGGAGAGCTGTTATCTCGGCAGCAGCGGCTATGTCGAATGCCAGTGCAAGGCACGTTTCACAGGCGATCGTTGCCAGGATTTCGGTGAGTAGTTGCTCCAAGCATAAGTATAATAATGAAAATATGCAGGAAAAAACCAAAATAAATAAATATATTAATATGAAGTTTGGTCGAAATGGGCACCAGACTCCCTGCCCTGCCAATCAGAACCCACGCATTGTTCTCTTTGAACACAATCGATTCATGATCCACAGCTCTTATGATCTATGCTTTTCCCGCGCGCCCCCCCCCCCCCCCCCCCCTCTCTCTCTCTCTCTCTCATTCTCCGTCTCCCTCTCTCGCTGTCTCAAAGCTCTTATCCATATATATTTATACATATATCTCTCTTACTTTAAGCTAAGTAGCTGATCTCTCTCATTTTATATACAATTTTCTACATATCTTTCAACTTTATTTTTTATTCACCACACATCCGTCCACATCCAAAAAAAAAAAAAAAACTTTTAAAAAAAAATATACAAAAAAACAACAAAAAATTCTACGATCATATATATTCGAGAAAAATATACGAAATCATCACAACAAACATCCAATCCATCCACATTCTAGACACATCTCGCATTATTGAAGAACCGCCCAAGATATGCGATATAAGCAGGGGATTCTGTTGCAACGGCTTTCGGTTCGATATTGAGCCCAACGAGACAATATCGTATAATGACACTCTACAGATAATTAAGGGCAACAGAGTTATAGGAAATATAACCAAACTGCGCCACGGCTGCCATCAGCGAGGTTCGCCAATCATCAGTCAATCAATCAATCAATCAATCAATCAAACAAACAAACACTACAAACAAACAACAACAACAACTACCACTCTCTCTCTCTCTCTCTCTCTCTCTCTCTATCTCTCTCTCTCTCTCTCTCTCTCTTTCTCTCTGTCTCTTCTATCGCTCTGCCTTTGTCTACCCTTTACCAGCTGTTGTAAACTACTCTTACACTGCAAAAATAAAAAAAATGAAAGTGAAATCCATTTACCCACAAGTCAATTCACATATTTTACGTGCTCACACTTCCATCTGTTAGACATTCGTTTCCTAATATTCCCCCCACTCCCAACCAATGTGCTCTTTAACTCAAGTATCATTTGGTCAATTACTCAATTGTTCTCATACTAGCTAAGAATTCACTACACTGTGCAAAAAAGATGAGTGCGTACATTGCTGCAACTTTGATATAATACATTCCAAATTGGCGAATTCATGTGATTCAAATTCATATTTGCTAAATTTTAAAAAAAAGTTTAAAAGCTAATTTTTGTTTTTTGATTATTTATTTTTATATCAATATATATTTTAATATAAAATAAAAGGATAAAAATATGCTGCTCTTCAAGCCTTTTAGATTTGATTCGAATGGAAAGATATATTTGCACTTAATCAATTAATTTACAAGTGATAAATAACTACATCAAACGAAGTTAAAAGGAGCAACAAGGTTGCCATACGGCATTTTAAAATACGAATGCGGTGTTGCCAGCTCGTTTTGTGCTGATCAGGCAATGCAACCCTGCGTTGTTGTGGCTGTGTACTCTCACTTGCTCTGTGCGCATTCCTTTAGTGTATACACTGTTGTAGGCGCTCTCCCTTCCTCTCTTTCTCTCTCGCTCTCTCCCTTTCTCTTACTATGTGTTTCTGTCCGCAGAGCGCTGTAATAGCTCAATCGCTCAGCGTTATTTATTTTTCGGTGCTCTTGAATAATTCTAGAAACCTAGACTTGAACTCTACTCCCATGTTGTTGTTTAATTTGTTTTAGTTTTTTTTTTTCTAGCACCTCTTTAAAATGTATTTTGTTTGTGTATAAAGAAAATCTGTGTGTCTCATCGCTATGCTATGTATTCATAGTTCGATAACTCTGTGTATAAACATTTACTCGTATTGTAGGCAAAGTACAAAAAAGAGCTATCCGCGGCAAGCCGTAGATTAAATACCCTTGCAGATGGGCCAATTGTTAGCCAGGAGTTATACGATTTAGTAGTCCGATTGGATGCTGTTGAAAAACAAACCTAAACACATTTTACTACCGATTATTCCGATAGATCTATATGATATAGTATTACGATCTTGATAACATTTGATTTCTAACGTGGTAGTTCGCATAAATATGAAGTTTCTTGACGATATCTAGGCAATAATTACAAGAGCTATATAGCCAAAAGATGATTCCTATAAGAGCTAAATGATATAGTAGTTCGATCCGAACGATTTCGACATGTGTGCTGCCTGCAACAGAAAGACGAACGCCAACAAAGTTTCTTGACGAACTTTATAGAAATAAGTAGGAGTATATCTGCCTTTCAGTAGTCTACTTTGTTACAAAAGTATAATTCGCTCTGCAAGGGTATGAGAAAATACAAATAAATAAACTTTGAATACTCTCTCTAGTACTAGAAATCGCTGTCGCTGTCAAGTAGTCGGTTATAAATTTAGCTACTCGTACTAACCAAACTCTACAAGAGAAGCCCCAAATTTACACGCACCTTGAGTTAAGATCACGGATGTATCTCGTACTATAAAGATACTATATATATATATACATATAGATATATAGATATTTATGTGAAACCTATTGTAGTGTACTCTTGAGCTGGTTAAAACACAGTTTTAGCTGGCATTTGGTATATGACCTATGTAGTAGTTGGTGCCTAAAACTATGCGTACTTGGAAGCTATACCCTATACAAAAAAAAAAAAGCCCCCCAAAAAAAAAAAGAAAATCAAATCTCCTCCCAAGCCCAACCTCCAGCGTTAATAAACCGCAACCGTGTCACTAATCCAAATTGTAAAGAGTTGAATTTCTAACGTGTAATTGATATGTGAACCGATTCTTGACATCTAATCGATATAATTCTACAATCAATCAGACTATGGAACACCGGAGCCAGCGCCAACCGATCAGCCCGATAATATACGCACCCAGATCATAGTGTCGATATCGAAGCCACAGATCACCATAATGCCCGTGGGTGGATCCATGTCCCTGCACTGCAACGGTCGCATGAAGTGGAATAATGTAAGTGAATGGAAATGATGTATTGATTGATCGAGACTGATTGCCTTGTGTCTACCTTGCAGGATCCGGTCTTTGTCAGCTGGTACAAGCAGAACAGCCGACTGCCGAACACAGCCGAGATCGAGGGCGGCGTCCTCCATTTGTATAATCTGCAAATCGCCGACTCTGGCGTCTACATCTGTCAGGCGGTCAACAATCAGACCTCGCGCGTCTTCGAGGACAAGGTCTCGATCACCATATCAAGTGAGTGTCCACATTAACATTAGGCTAGCGCAACTAGAATTAAGCTAATCTCTTATACTAACTCGTTACTGCGGCAATCGCCTCAAGGATATGCCAGCGAAATGTTGGCACGCTATGGTAGCTATTGAGGATGCGTCTTGGTCTATCAGCTCACGCCTAATGCTAATCATTTCTGCTGTCAATCTCTCAATCTCTAGATCAATCGCAACGCTCGCCCGCGCAGATCGTCAATCTGCCCAGCACGGTGACCTTTGAGGAGTATCAAACGAACGAGATTAGCTGCGAGGTCGAGGGCAATCCCGCACCGACTGTCACCTGGACGCGCATCGATGGCCAGGCGGATGGCCACATGCGCACCGATGGCAATCGCCTGATCTTCGAATCGCCGCGCAAATCCGACGAGGGACGCTACCGCTGCCAGGCGCAAAACCAATACGATTCCGATGAGAAATACGTCCAGGTCTATGTGCGTGGCAATGCACCACAGCCGCCGCCGCCGGTTCGCGAACGCGTCTACATCCAGCCGGAGGAGTACAACGGCGAGGCCGGCGACACTGTCCGCTTCACCTGCCAATCGACCAGCGGCGCCCAGCTGCACTACGAGTGGCTGCACGACGGCTATCCACTGAACGGCCAGCGCAACATCCTGATCAGCGGCGACATGCTCGAGATCCGTGATGCCACCGGACGCGACTCCGGCGTTTACACCTGCGTCGGCATTGATTTGCGCACACGTCGCAATTATACGGAGGACGCACGCGTCTATATTGAACAGCGTCAGCTGCCGCCCTCTGGCGACGGGTAAGCGCAAGCACAGCTCCGCTGCAAGTGTTCAAAATACTTTACGGAATGCGGGCTTCATTTTTGGGAATAAGTTCAATCCTTCATTTTCCAGTTTAGATATTACAATTTTGTCATGAAGCAGACAGCTTCCAATCTAACTTCCATCTCCATATATAAAACTGTCCTGAGTCAGTCAGACTAAATATGGCAATATTATTCCTGGTCAAAATTCAAATATCGCATAGACATAGTTCAAAGTTTCCCACACCCATAACTCGTTCAAATCTGATCCAATTTGCACGAGGTTTGGATATTTGGCAATATTATTCTTATCTAGCATAATATATGTTTTTTGTCAGATTGAGCCATTTCTCTCTCTCTCTCGCTCTCTTTCGCTTTTTCTCGCTCTCTCTGTTCGTCCGTATGTCTGAATAAGTCTAGCTCGAGAATTTTAAGCTCCAGCTACTTAAATCGCTCGCTCGCGCTTAGTGTGGATGTATAAAAACTTCGATAACTCGATCAAAATCGATATCAAAAACATGCTTCGTAGCTTGTTGGAGCCAGAGACAGCTATTTAAAAATTGCCAACTTGTTTTAACACGTTGTTTACTTTGCAAGTTGGGTAAATCTCCATGTTTTTTCCCAATAACAATTAATTTTTGAAGACAGAGTCTTGTTCTTTGTTACTCACACCGTACAAAATTTCAATCCGATCGGATGATAAGCACCGAGTTTATCAAGAATGCATTTAGCATAGTGTAGAGTGTAGAGTTAAGGGAGAACGCAATCTGTCGTCGAACAATCTGAACAAACTTATTAACTAACTTATCTATTGCTTTACTTTCTGCAGCATTTCGCCCCGTATTGTGCGACTAAACGATCAGACCTCCATTGATCAGGGCACCGACTTTAGCATTACTTGCGAGTCCAGCGGCTCACCGTATCCCAACATCAAGTGGATAAAGGTCGGCGAACCAATGGCCGCCAATGTCCATCAAACCGGCAATGTGCTGCGCATTATCAATGCCATACCCGATAATCGCGGCGTCTACGTTTGCACCGCCGAAAATCCACACGGATCAGATCAGTCCAGCACTAGTATCGACGTTGAACGTAAGTCTCTCTCTACTATATATGCTCCCTAATCGTGACTATATATTTATATGATATATCTAATGTCCAGCTGTTGGTATTTGCCATCATCTTGTTTAGCTATAGAGAGCTTTTTTCTTTCGCTAAGCTTTCTATTAAAAAGGTAAACCATTAATTGAGTTCAGATTAGCTTTAAAGCTTTGCCTTAAGATGATCTCGAACTCTTTCTGTTTAAAGCTCAACCTGAATCTACAAATGGCTAGAATAAGCTTTCAGGTCGAGCTTTTATGCTTTACCTCTAAGCCTGGCCAAAAGCTTCTAAAAGGTTTCATTAATAACGTTAGTTTCTAAGCTTTTAGACGAACTTTAAAACATGTTGTTTAAGCTGACCTCCAAGAGCTTACAGGCAGCTTTCAATCATTACAAGCTTCAAAATACTTTTGTCATTTGGACATATCCTAAAGAGTTGAAACTTAAAGCTGCACTTGAAAGTTTGAATAAAAGTGTTTGCACTTAAAGCTCTACCAGAAGGTCTGAATTTGTCCCGAATTGAGCTTTAAAGCTACACTAAAAGCTAAAAATAAATACATTTGCGCTTAAAGCTCTACTTGATAGCCAAAAACGGCCAACATAAGGCTGGCAAGAAAGGACGCTCTCAGCGGAAGATAAAGCTCTTCGGGCTATAGTCTAAACCAGTTGATGGACTGCAAAGCCAAAGAATTTGAGTGCATAATATTTCTATTTGATCTGTTTCTTCCTGTTAACTGCTTGCCACTCAATCAAAAAACTCGGTAACGTAATGAACGCATAAATGATATTTATTTTTAACCATATTATACAAATGTGATATTTAAATATATTTTGATTATGCATTGCAAGTGCACAAGAATGGAGTCGGTAATAAGATAGGTCCGCACAGTCTGATCCTAATACTAATCTGTACAACCACCATAATTTACTTGCTTGCAGCTCGGGAGCGTCCGAGCGTTGATATAATTCCGGCGGCGCCACAGACGTTCACCGTCAGCGCCCAGGGCATGCTTTACTGTTCCGTCAATGGCATACCCGAGCCGACGGTGCAGTGGCGCCGCATCGATGACACGCCCCTCTCGCCCCGACACAGGCTGGTCAGCCCCGGCTACATTCTGTAAGTAAATCTCCATACATTTGGCCAGCAGAGTGTGCTAATCCTTCGCAATCCTGCAGCATTGACGACATACAGATCGCCGATGGCGGTGAATACGAGTGCGTGGCTGAGAATTCCGTTGGACGCACCACCGGCATTGCCGTGCTGCGTGTGGTTGAGCCACCGATTATACAAATCGAACCGGACAAGTCGCTGGTGCGCTACACCGAGGGCGATGAGGTGCGCATTACGTGCATTGCCAGCGGCTCGCCCAATCCCACGGTGCACTGGGACAACCAGCCCGTCTCGCTGGAGGGCCGGCAACAGGGCGAGAATACGGCCTATTTGAATATCTATCGCGTGACCCAGGCCGATGCCAAGGTCTACACGTGCAGGGCCAACAATGAGGCGGGCACCGATGAGCGCACCATACGCATCGATGTGCAGCCCAAGCGCGGCGATATCGGTGACTGTAAGTGGCTAACCAACACTGGCCGTTAAACTGCTAACAACACTGCTTGACATTCATTTTACTTTGCAGCTGACGGTGATGTGGAACACGATCCCTATCAGCAACCATATTACCCACAGCCGCCCACATTGCGTCCGTACCCGACCCCGGATAACAACCAGAGATTCTCAACGAATCTGGGCGACAATGTGACCCTCACCTGTGACCTGGCACCGTTTTTGAGCACCCAGTGGGCGCGTGTCGATGGACAGCCGCTGCTGGCGAACGCCCACTCCGAACGCAATCGTCTGACGATCACATTTGTCGAGGAACAGAATCTGGGACAGTATCGCTGCAATGCCATCGATCAGCGCGGCACGGTCGTGACCTATGTGGTTAGAGAACTGGTCCTGCTACCGCTGCCACAGATCACGTTCCGTCCCAATATACCGCTCGAAGTGGAGGCCGATCGCAACGTGGAGATCCTCTGCCTGGTGACGGGTGCCCGGCCCGAGAACGTGCACTGGGCCACCGACAATAACCGACCACTGCCCAGGTGAGCTTCTCAAACTGTTTGACAGCAAGCCAGGTCTACAAAAGAAAACAGTTCTGATTGGGTTCATGATTCGAAGAAAGCCTCGTCGTCTGTTTGCCTGTGTGAACGCATCAATCTAATTTTAATCGATATCTCTTGATTTACATAATATCGATAAATATCGATTTCAAAACAAGCTCTTTTAAGCATAGCTCGTAAATTAAAAGAGCTAGTTGCACCAAACTCGATGTGTAGAGTAAATACAGATTGAGAATATTCCATTTCTAGAATTGGAAACCTTCTCCCATTCCTCCCTATATTGAAGAAACCGTATAAGGGTATAAACCTTGTCCTTGTGTAATGCATAGAAGGAGAATCTTCGAACACATCAACAGCCGAGTCTATATAGCCGGTCCGTCTGTCTCTCGTCTTGAAACATGTCATAGGTTCGTCTTTCTTACATATGTCGGAACAGATCGGGCCCAAATCGAACCTCTATATCATGTAGTTACCCTAGAAACGATCGATCGAAAAGCAGATTCTTGTATGAAAAACTTCTTAGTTTCTTACTTTCATCAAACTCAACATTTACGAGCTTCACTAATCTCATATATTTGCTAAAGCATAAGGGTATCAAATCTTCAGTGTGTCGAAGATATCTTTACTTTCTCGTTAAGCGTTAGTTAGAGCTCTGTGCTTTGGTACATAAATCCCTGAATTTCCTAAAGATCGGACTCTAAGCATCGAAGTTTATCAAGATATATAAGTAGTAGGGCAAAGGCAAGAAGCCTTACGTTAAAGCAGAGTAACTCCCAGTCGGATACATCCGACTGGAGCAATCTTTTTAGCTGTTAATGCCGAATATAGCCATGCATTTCTTTAACTAACAATTTGATGTAATTCGAACAGCTCGGTGCACATTGACGGAGCCACACTGCGCTTCATAGCCATAACGCCGGCCGATGCTGGCGGCTATAGCTGCACGGCCTCGAATGAGTATGGCAACGTTAGCAAGACCGCCCAGGTGGTGGTCAGGCCGCCGACCTTCTACACACAGCAGCCGCAGTCGCTGCAGCAGGAGAGCCGCGAGGGCGAGAGCATTCACCTGCGCTGCAGCGTGACCACGCAGCGCGGCGAGCAGCGCAGCAATACTCAGGTGAATTATAATTTGATCTTAAAGATAGCCATTTCTTATATATATATATATATGGAAATAATGCCCAATTGCAGTTCCACTGGTACCGCGAGGATGGCCGCCCGCTGCCAAACAATGCGCGTCCCGAAAGCCAGGTGCTCATCCTGACCTCGCTGCGTGCCGAGGATGCCGGTCGCTACGTCTGCGATTCGTATGACATCAATACCAGACAGCGTGTGCCCTCCACCTACATCGATTTGCGTGTACAGCGTGAGTAAATCTCTAGCCCCAGCCCCAAAACCCAAGCCACACACACACACACACAACCACACACACACACACACACACATAGACAATATCCTTGATTATGTCAGATGTCAGATCCGACAATGCGAAAGAAATACTGAAATATCTCTCTTATCTCTCACACAAATACAAACACACACACACACACTCACATGATCCCAAACTATATACGTTTCTTAGGCCAGAGAATTTCAATTGCAAAATAATACCAGAAAAAATACCAAAAAAAAAAAAAAAACATATACTAACAGATATACGAAAAAATCAAATATATCGAAAGAATTGTAAGGCATCTAAAAGAAAACCTCCGTAAGGATTAGGCTTTGTTGGCAATATTAAAAAAAATAAAATAAAAATAAAATAAACAAATAGATGGAAAAGAAAAAAAAAAAGAATACCAAAGAGCTGATTGAAAGATTGAAACGCTCGCTCGCTCGCTCGCTGATTTTACTTTGTTCTTATCACACTACTTTAACTATATATATATAGATATATATATATATAGATATATATATATATATAGATATATATATCTATATAGATACATGTCTAGCAATATCCAATATATCCATATGTATATGTATATCCACATGTGTATGTATGTATTTACTACTTGACTAAACTTGACACACGCAAACACAAACGCACACACATACGTATATATATATACATAGTACAAGTACACACTACTATATACCCTGTAAAACTGATAAATGTTCGATAAAACTCCATGTAAATATGCGAGCTGTTAACTTACCAAGTATCTTACTATCTACAAATGTAATCATACACACACACACACACACGAACACACACGAACACACAGACACACTCACACAAGCAATATTAAGCAAATACGTTTTTAAGGATACGGTTTTGACGGTTCTAGGGTATACAAACACTCTGTATATATTGACAATAAGCCAAAACAACACAGCCACTAACAATTGTAACTCTCTTAATTGTAAGAACAACAAAAATACCCACTACAATAATGATGGAAACATGTCACACACACACACACACACACACACACACCCCTTCTCTCTCCCTCTATTATATATATATCTTATATATTTGTATATGTACTTATAAGTATCTGAATTATTTTGGCAAACTGGTGACGGTGTCAACACTCTTTAACAAACAACTGCCACACAAGCATCTTGTACAGTCACACAAACAAAATACCAAAAAAAATACCAGAAATACCAACAATATACCAACTGGAATGTTAACTCGGCTTGTACAGTTAATGCATGCCCAACAGCCACAAAACACGAACCTACGAAACGAACCACACACACACACACACACACACACACACACACACACACACACACACACACACACACACACACACACACACACACACACACACACACACACACACACACACACACACACACACACTCACGTACACGTACACACGCACACCCAAGAAAAGAAAAGAAGATGAAAAAGCCACGCACACAGCCAACAATTCCTTTTCGATACGTTTGAAATATATGAACTTAAGTTGGAAACCAAATCTGGAAGGAAAAACTTTTCAATTTTCAATTAAACTTTATATAAACCACAACAGAAAAGAAAAGAAAAAAAAAACACAACCCCCCTCCTCCACCCTCTAATACTATACGTTATTTTTTTTTTATAAACCTATATATATATATATAAATATATTTTAATGCAATTGACGCATATTACGTAAACATAACTATTTTTAAAAGAAGAAAAGAAACTTAAGCTTAACAGTGGCTGCCATATCTAATACAATAATAATAATAAGTGCCAGCTGTGGTTTTTTTTCTTGCTTTAAGTCCCAGCAGTGGTTTTTTTTCGACAAATAAAACAACAACAAGAAAATATTAACACACATTTTTACACAAGCAATTAAAAATTTTGTGTAAAGCAAAAACAATTGTAACATATTCTTTTTATTTCGTTAATTAACATTCTATTCTAATTGTATATAGATATCTATATACACGCATATACCCTTGCCGAGATCCATCTGCAGCTTGGCTCAAACTAGGTACTGTTAGTAATTATGACATTTAAACAAAACGATTAACAGCATTAGAACTTAAAATATGGCAAAAAACAGTGCAGAAACAAGTTGGGAAACGATACCCTCAATCTTAAAGGAGTATACTGATTGTGTGTAAACTTATGTGACAGAGAGAACACAAGCATCTGTTACTCTATAAAGTGTATATATATTCTTGAACGGAACTGTCAGCTAAGTTTATCTCGTCAAGTCCGCTTTCCGTCAATCGAAAATACAAAATAAAACCCAGAGACTTGAAATGTGTAATATTTCTAGAATATATATTCTCATTATCGAAATTTATAAATTCATAACATATCGATTTTTCTCAGCACAGAAAATATGAAAACGATCGGACTATAAGCACCGAGTCTAAGCGCAAATGCATTTGCCAAGTTGTAAAGCTTGTTAAAGAAGCAGCACAGCCAGTATACATCTAGATGGAAGCAATAGCTTCTCGCTGTGCTCAGGGTATCTGCTAGTCGGGCACTTCTGCCCAGAGTTCACATACGTGAAATGGTGAACATTATGAATGCGAACACATGTTTGCCTAAGTTTAGCTAGGCGCATCCGATATCTGCCTGCCGTGATATTCTATATAGTCATAGCTATAGATATCTTCTGCAAGGGTATTTAGACTTTGGCATGCCAAAGATCGATCTTTCGATTTCTAAATTTACTTTGAGTTTTGTTTATAGTTTCATTCGATGTTTATTTATGTTTTTTTTGGGCTCTTTCATTGTGTTGGTGTCGGTTACATTCACCTTGTTCGTTGTCCTTTACCTCGATTATTGTTTTTTTTTTGTGCTGGTTCCGGTTTCTCTTGTGCTCATCTTCCGAATGGTTCTTTTTATTTATTTTTTTTTTCTTTTTTTCTTGATGGTTCCTTGTATTCCTGCTCAACGGCGATATTCTTGTGTATCCTTCAGTGTTTTGTTTTAATATGCATAAAAAGTCGATCGATCAACAAATAAAATAATTGCACTGCACACACACACACACACACACACACCTTTCTCTCTTGCTCTATTACCGCTCCTCCGCCCGCCCTCGTTACACCCACCCCACCGCCCTTACCGCTCTTCCACAATGCACACAAGCTGCACATGCACCCCAAAAAATACGAATAGAAACCTCATGTATCTGTACCCAATTATAACTATGTAAATAATCTCCAGTTGAAAGTCTCACAGTAAATTGTTTTTAGATATTCGTATATTTGTACTCTTTGCATTGAATAAGTTAAAATCAGTTTAAAAGCAATGGAATCCGTGAAATACTCTGAACCTAACCTAATTTGAGGTTAATATTTTGAGCAACGTTTCCCAAAATGAAAAAGTTCTATACAAAATACCAATTGGCAAAACGAAAATCAAATATATTTCCAATTCTAAATTCCAAATTCTTAACTACGCGCTGCTCTGCCAAGCTCTTTCTCAATAAAAATACCAAAAAAATACCAAAAAATACCAAAAAAAAAAACAGATAAGAGAAAACACTTTTTTGAGAATTTCGTTTAACGAATTTGTAGTTTTATTTAGGGCATATAATTTTTTTTCTTGAATGGTACACATCAAATTATTTGATAAATATTTTTTATTTCTCTCTTTCTTTACTGCTTTTTTCTCTTCTCTCTCCCTCTTTCTCTTACATGTGCGCTTGTGCAAAAAAAAAAAAAAAAAAAATGCAAAATGAAAAAAAAAAACATACACATACACACACACATATACATATATTTATATATATATATATATATCTTATGAAATTTTGTAATGTTTTGGGCGCTTTGCATATGATATAATACCAAAAAAAATACTACAAAACACCACACAAAAATCGAATTATGCTCATGTATACATAAACCATATATACATATACTTATATATATTATATATTTATATATATACATATATATATATTCTACTAAATATGATATGCTGCAACAACATCAACTCAACTGCTACAACAACTGCATCTGCAACGACAACCGCAACAACTGCATCAACAACCAACGATAAATACCAAAAAATACCGAAAAATACCGCAAACATACTGCAAAAATACCGAAAAAAATATGAAATACCTTAGCAAATAAGTACAATTTGAGCTTGTATAAGGGCGGCCAAGATTTCCCCTGCATGGTCTTATATATATGTGCAGGTGTGTTACCGCTACCGCGTAATAATCACATATGAAATTCATTTTTCAGCCCAACACTATTTTTTATTTTTTATTATTATTTTTTATAATTTTGTATGAGTATTTTTTTTTTTTTTTTAATTAGCCACTTGCATATCTTTAGTATGTTATAATGTGTATTATTTTTTCCATTTATACTACTTATATCTATTGAAACTTCCTTTGTATTACTGTAATGCCGTGTTTTTTTTTTATAATACTAAACATTAGTCCTACGATTTGTATATAAACGAGCTACGATCTTTTAAACTAAACAAGAAAATATCATTTGGTTCTCCGCTGGCCCACTAAAAGCACAAACACACGCACACACACACACACACACGGGGACACTGCACAACCAGCCTGCCGCATAACTAGCTAGTATTTAGTTAGTATTTTTTTTTTTGTCGTTTGTGGTATGTAGTGCATCTGACAGCACAATTCATCTAGATACCCCAAGCTACCTACCCCTGTAAATTATACTAAACACGATTGTTATAAACGGCACACATTATTCGATCAACAATATCGATGAGTTAACGTATATGTTGAAACACGATACTAGATGGAACTTAGGTTCATTTTAATACGTTGGCGAACGGTGCGTATGCGTAATCGCAGTAGCGGCAATTAAGTGGGCGATATTTGTACTAACCGCGGCTGATGTGTTATTGGGCGTCATTTTGCTAATCTTTTCTTTTATGCTCTTTATACAACCAAATCAAATACATATATATATTTATTGAAAAATACCAAACAAACAAAAAATACTGGAAAAATACCGGAAAAAAAATACCGAATCTAAAAAACGCCTGCATATGCTAAAATAACACTGCGAGCAAAATAGATTTTAAATTGAACAAAATGTCGCCGGCCAAACCACTGACACCACCGCCCGCCCGTCCCCCGATCATCTCCTACGCCTGCCAGCCGACCGACTTCAAGTGCATCTCGCATCCGCACACGTGCGTCAAGTCCAGCATGGTCTGTGATGGCATCTACGATTGCACAGATCATTCCGATGAGTTCAACTGTACGGCCAGCCGAGGTGCAGCCTCAGCGGGCACGGGTGTGGGAGTCGGAGCGGGGGCAGGTCTGGGCGTGGTTACGGGCACGGCAACTGGAACTGGCACTGGCACTGGATTGGGCAGCTTTAAGCGCTGGAAGAAGAGCTACGCCGGCAAGCAGAAGCGCTCACAGCTTTGGAAACAGGATCAGCGAAAGCATCGCGATTGGACGGCAAAGCATCATGTTGTGCGGCTGGCAAAAAGCTTCGGTTCGTCTTAAGTTTTTCACATTTCTTTGTCACACTTTTTTTCTGCAGCCTGCAAACTGTATTTTTATCCCTTACTTACGCTCCCTCTCTCTCTATCTCTCTCGCTCTCGCTCTCTCCTATCTCACTCTCTCTCTCTCTATCATTTCCCATTTCCATTTTATTTTTATCTTGCTGTCAAAGTTGATTGTTAATTTTTTTTTGCACTGTGGCAACACCAAAACTAAATGTCAACTGTGCGACGCATAACAGCTTGGCAACACTGAACTCAAAACTTAACTAGTTAAAATTCGTGTTTTAATCTTTGACAGCAGCATAAAGAAATGTATCTTCATTTATCACATGCTATTTTCCATCTATCCTTATCTGCCTATGCTCTTTATCTTTATCTGGCTATCTATCTATCCAACTGTTTGGCTCCTCTAACTCCGTTCGTAGGCGCACAAGTTTTAGATGCAAAACGAGAAAACCTGCAACAATTGCAACTTGCACTCAACTCACGTTTAAACTAAGATACAAAATAATAAAAAATAAATAAATACAACGACAACAACAACACGACTTTAGATGAAGCAATTGCAACAACAACAGCAAAAACAACAACAACAAGAACAACAACAACAACAAATTGCAGTAGTGTGTGTGGGTAGCTGCTTATCTGACTGTACGCAGGTTTTGCTAGTACGTAAGTCGCAACGGTAGTGTTATCGATAACGATAACACGATACCGATAACACGATAACACAAAAGTGCTTGCAACCGGCGAATCGCGCATGCCCAACACCCGAATGCCGTTTTACCGCATCAATTGTACAGCAAAACTTTTGGTATCGGGCTCGACTCTGAAACAAACAAATGGTATCTGATTTGTAGAGTTAATCAATGCATGTGGGTATTCCAACTTGTACTAACCCAACTCTGTATGTTAAGTAATGTACAATTTTGATCAAAACAAAAACAAACAAAATTTTGTAAATAAACACACACACATACACACACAAGACAAATAACAGAGCATACTGAAATTGAAAAAAAAAAACCTAATTAAATGAATAAATTTTTGTGAACTAAAAATCTTTCGATCGAACAACAAATTGCCATCAAAATCTTATCGATATAACCATGTGTAAACGATATTTTAGTAGAATTTGAATTGTATTTGTAGCCTATATACAGGATATATATACATATATATCCGACATTTGTATAACATGTGTTTGTAGCTAAGTATATGTCAATGAAAATGTACTGGTCTAATGGTAACCCATTTTTGTCATTCGTTACATAATAAGCAGAAAATACCACAAAAATACCAACAAAATACCAGAAAAAATACCGAAAAAATACCAAAATATTTTCATAAATAATTTGAAAAGAAAAAACTATCAAACTGAACAATCATACATAACCCAACCACTCATTACACATAGTATTTGTACTCGTATTCAGTGTGATTCGAAACAGTAGCAATTTTTAGTATATTTTGTGTAGCTGTGTATTCTCGTATTATCATATATATACCTATGTATTTTTTTTTTGTGTAACTATTAGTATCGATATCACCGCTCTATTCTATTCCCTTTACCCACCCAAACCAAATTTCTATGTATTTATTTGTCTAACTAGGAAACGAAATTCTAAACATAAAATGACTAAAAAAAAAAGTAAAAAATGTGATGCGTATCGAATGCGCACACACACACACATACAAACACACATATATACACACACGCAGACGAGCGTCGGAACTATCGATAGATCTGACGTACGTGCGTTCGATATACATCGCATCACGTATCTGTATAAATCGCCATTGTTGACATGTATTTTGCTAACTGCTTTTTTCTCTCTGTGTATTTTTCTTACCGACTCATCTCAAATGCCGCATCACAAACACGAACACACCGACACACACATATACACACATACACACATACACTCACCGCTCACACATACACGCACACACGCACACACACACACAAACGTGCACTTGATCATCACATAACCCAATTGTGAATTGTCGCCAATTGTGAACGTTGCAACCGCCGAAACATCCTCAACTCGTCGTCCCCGTCGTCGTCGTCGTCCTGCTCTTCCTCTATTGCTTACTGTGCTGTCCCTGTGTTTGTGGTGGTGCCCTGCCCCACCCTTGATGGTTTTGCTCAGCAGCGGGCATGCCCAACCCGGGCGTATATCTGCCGCCTTCGAGGGTCACGCCCCCACCAGAGCCCCTGGTGCCACGCGACTACAGCCTTAAACTGGATCAGCAGTCATCGAAGTTGCGCGTCGGCGAATCCACCGAAGTCGAATGCTACTCCTCGGACAACAGCTACACGGATGTGATCTGGGAACGTTCCGATGGTGCTCCGCTCTCCGCCAATGTACAGGTGAGTGACCCGCCCGGCCAGCGGCCTAACCCACTCTCACACTCTCTCTCTCTCTCCGTCTCTGCCGCGACACAGCAAGTGGGCAACCGTCTGGTCATCGTGCAGGTGACCGCCGCGGATGCTGGCAACTATGTGTGCAAGTGCCGCACGGATGATGGTGATCTGTATACGACAAGCTATGAGCTGGCCATTGAGGAGCAGCCGCATGAGCTGCGCCGTCCGAAGATCGTGCACGCCCAGGTGGGTGATCGGGCCCAATTGAACTGTGACGCCGATGAGAGCCGGCAGCCCACCTATCGCTGGACACGCCAATACGGACAGCTGCAGCCGGGTCGCGATATACTCAGCGTAAGTAGAGCAAAATCGTGGGGTACAACTGATCTTTACCTTCCATCCAACTGATATCTGCCTTTTCTTTAATTGATATCTAAATGATTGCTAACTGATCTATACCATTTCTCTAACTGATCTTTGCCTGAGAGCTTACTGATTTCCACCTATTTTCTAACTGATCTTTCTTGATCTGTAAGCGATCTTTACCTTATTTTTAAATGATCAGTAACTGATTTCCACCTATTCTCAAACAGATCCTCACCAGATCTCCTTGTCTAACTGATCTCCATGTTTCCTCTAACTGATCTCCTCGTGATCTTCAACTAATCTCCACTTAATTTTTAACTAATCAGTAACTGTTTCCACTTGTTCTAAAACTGATCAAAACCAAATCTCCGACTTTTCTCTAACTGATCTCAGCCTGATGTGCAACTGTTCCTATCAGATATACTTGTCTATCCGATCTTCACATTTTCTCTAACTAATGTCTAATCGAGCTCCACTTGTCCTACTGATCTCCACTTGATCTTTAACTGATTGGCAACCCTTTCACCTGTTCTAAGACAGATCCTCACCAGATCTTTTTGCCTAACTGATCTCCACCTTCTGTCTGATCTTCAACTGATCTCTTGATCTCCACTTCTTGCCTAACTGATCTCCACCTTCTGTCTGATCTTCAACTGATCTCTTGATCTCCACTTCTTGCCTAACTGATCTCCACCATCTCTCTAACTGATCTCCACCTGATCTCGTCACACAGGATAAGCTGTTGCTGCAGGATGTGCAAGCCAATGATGCCGGCAGCTACATCTGCACCGCCGTCTATAGCGATGGCGAATCCGTGGACTATCCAAGCATATTGGGCATCACTGGCGTCATACCGCAGTTCCATCAGCAACCGCTCAGCTACATGAGCTTCCCCACGCTGCCCGACTCCTCATTCAACTTTAACTTTGAGATCACCTTCCGCCCGGAATCGGCCAACGGTCTGCTGCTCTTCAATGGACAAACGCGTGGAACTGGCGACTATATTGCACTCTCCCTCAAGGATCGCAATGTGGAATTCCGCTTTGACTTTGGCGGCAAGCCAATGGTCGTCCGTGCGGAACAGCCGATCGAGTTGAATGAATGGCACACGGCTCGGGTACATCGCTCCCGTCGCGATGGATACATCCAGTTGGACGAACAGCATCCGGTGGCATTCCCCACGCTGACACAAATACCACAGTTGGAGCTCATTGATGATCTTTACATTGGCGGCGTGCCCAGTTGGGATCAGCTGCCCGCCGAGGCGGTGGCTCAGCAAACGGGCTTCGTGGGCTGCATTAGTCGGCTCGCGCTCCAGGGTCGCACCATTGAACTGATGAAGGACGCCAAATTCAAGGAGGGCATCACCAGCTGCAAGCCCTGCGCCTCGTCACCCTGCGCCAACGGCGGCATCTGCCTGGAGAGCCAAACGGAACTGGCCTACACCTGCGTCTGCCAGCATGGCTGGACCGGACGCAACTGCGCCGTCGAGGGGACCCAGTGCACGCCCGGCCTATGCGGCGCCGGACGCTGTGAGAACACCGAACTGGACATGGAATGCCTCTGCCCGCTGAATCGCACCGGCGATCGCTGCCAGTACATGGAACACCTGAACGAGCACAGTCTCAACTTCAAGCGCAACAGCTATGCGGCCTACAAGTGAGTCGAATTCCCACGTCTACCAACAGGGCTGGGACTATCCCTCTAGGAGGCAGTTAGATATAAAAGATTTTCATTTCCTACATAAAATTGAGAACAGGAATAGGAATAGGAATAGGAATAGGAATAGGGATAGGAATAGGAATAGGAATAGGAATAGGAACAGGAAAAGGAATAGCAATAGGAATAGGAATAAGAATAGGAATAGGTATAGGGATAGGGATAGGGATAGGGATAGGGATAGGGATAGGGATAGGGATAGGGATAGGGTTAGGGATAGGGATAGGGATAGGGATAGGGATAGGGATAGGGATAGGGATAGGGATAGGGATAGGGATAGGGATAGGGATAGGGATAGGGATAGGGATAGGGATAGGGATAGGGATAGGAATAGGGATAGGGATAGGGATAGGGATAGGGATAGGGAAAGGGATAGGGATAGGGATAGGGATAGGGTTAGGGATAGGGATAGGGATAGGGATAGGAATAGGGATAGGGATAGGGATAGGGATAGGGATAGGGATAGGAATAGGGATAGGAGTAGGGGCTGTATGTTTAATCTATCTATCCTTCTGTGATATTAAGATATCTATCAAGATATCAAGAAAAGATTTTGGGAAATTGCCACATTTTCTTATACACAATTTAGACAAGATCTTTTGAGAGTTAGGAGCTGCATTTTGGTCTAATGTTGAATAAAGCTGAGCTCATTAGATATTACAAGGAGGGAAACTTCTAACCTTATTTCTCGGCTAGAAACCATTATTCCTAAGATCAACTTGAATTGTCAATTGAACGTTTAATAGTTAACTGTAGAAGAAGTATGGAAGGTGTAATCTAGGCATGCCTTTAAAAGTACAAATGACTCAGACTAAACTCTCGCCACAGCACACCTCGTGTATCGCGCATCAATGTGACCCTGTCGCTGCGTCCATCCAGCCTGCGAGATGCGGTGCTGCTGTATGCGGCCGAGTCGAAGCTGCCCAGCGGCGACTATGTGGCGCTGGTGTTGCGCGACGGTCACGTGGAGCTGATCATCAATACGGCGGCGCGACTGAAGCCCGTGGTGGTGCGCTCACAGAATCCGCTGCCGCTGCACAGATGGACGCGCGTCGAGCTGCTGCGTCGCCAGGGCGAGAGCATACTCCGTGTGGGCGATGAGACCGAGCAGCGCGCCAAGGCGGCGGGCGCACCGCGCACGCTCTCGCTGAAGACGCCGCTGTATGTGGGCGGCTATGATCGGGCGACGGTCAAGATCAATCGGGATGTGAACATAACGGACGGCTTCGATGGCTGCATTTCGCGGCTGTACGACTCGATGCGTCCCGTTCAGCTGCTGGCGGGCATCAAGGACGCGGCCAATGTGCAGAACTGCAACGAACTGAACGAGATTGGCGGCGACAGCGACACCGACGGCGGCGAGCAGCTGTCCATGGGCGGGCCAGCATTGCCAGCCGGCGGCTCCTCGCACGAGGAGGAGCAACAGCCCTATGTTGCGGCGTCACCCTGCGCGAATGAGCCCTGCGAGAACGGCGGCACCTGCACCGAAGTGGAGCAGCAGGCGATCTGTGCCTGCGGCGTTGGCTACAGCGGCAAGCACTGCGAGGAGCGTAAGTGTGACCAGAGCTGGCAGATTGAGGAGCTGCGTTCTTATTCCGTTCTCCGTTGCTCTTGTCCCTTACAGACATCCAGGTGAGCTTTAATGCCTCGTTCCGCGGCAACGGCTATCTGGAGCTGGATCGCAACCAGTTCAGCTCGCAGGTGGACCAGCAGTACACCTCGGCGGTGGTCGTCTTCTCCACCAGCAAGCCCAATGGCCTGCTGCTCTGGTGGGGCCAGAACGCTGGCGAGGAGTTTACCGGCCAGGACTTTATAGCATTGGCCGTCGTCGATGGCTTTGTGGAATATGCGCTGCGTCTGGACGGCGAGGAGGTGGTCATACGCAATGTGGACACGCCCGTCGATGATGGACAGCGTCACATTGTGCTGGTTAAGCGGGCGGACAACACGGCCATACTGGAGGTCGATCGCATCTCCGACTCTGGCGAGACACGGCCCACCAGCAAGAAGGAGATGCATCTGCCCGGCAACGTCTATATTGGTCAGTCTCATTTAATCTCCCTGCCCCCCATTCGTGAACTGTGCTCATGTTTTGCTTCCGATTCCAATTCCAATTCCTTTGCAGGTGGCATACCGGACATCTCGAGCTTCACGGGCAAACGCTACACGCACAACTTTAACGGTTGCATTGTCTTTGTCGAGGGCGAAGCCGTCGGCCAGATCAATCTGGGCAAGGCCGCTGTCAACGGCGTCAACGTGGATACCTGCCCCGTGTAAGTACCTTAAGCTCCAGTTCCAGCTGTAGCTTGGCTCGAAGTCTAGGTCTAACCTTCGCTCGGGCGTAAGTGTATTCCAAGACTGGGTTTGGATCGAGATTTGGATTTGTAGTAAGGCTTAGATTAAAAGTCTTGTCGGGTCTGGTCAAGGTCAACCTTAATCCTGTATTGGTAATTAGATTCGCTCGTGACTTAGTCGAACTCCACGCTTTGGGTGAGTGCATTCGAAGATTAGGCATAGAACAAGATCTAATTCTGGGTTAGGTTAGAGGTTTCGTGTTCTTCGGTCAACTTTGTCAGGTCAGCTTTGGCTAAGGTTAAGTCCTTTCCAAGTTTGGATCGAGATCTGACTCTGGGTTAGGTCAGAGTTGTTATCTCCTTTGGAACAGTCTAAGATCGGGCTTGGAAGAGATCTGATTTTGGGTTCGGGTTAGACGCTTGTCATATTAATCATGATCCTTGAGTGAGTAACTGGGTCAAGGTTGGGCTTCACCTTTGTCGTACGTAACAATGTATTTATTTTTGATCTAGCTCCAAGATGTTATGTTTCAGATTAAGGTCGGGTAATGGGATCTGACTTTTACAGGCCGCTCGGCCAAAGCACAAGGTCTGAGCCATAGCTGTGCCACTGGGGGATAATCAACATCTTGGTCTATCTAGGAGTTGGGGCTATGATCTGGGTAATTGACAAAATATTTGACGACTGGACTTTGAATTCCCCTAACTCAATCCAGTACAGCTTAAGATAAGGGTCTAGATCGGGGTCAAGGTCTGAGACCTTAGAGAGAGAGACCTTCTCTCCTGTTGAGCCTTCCACTACTGCAACTGGTATATTCAGCTAGGAGCATCTCTGAGTCAGGGTCGTGCTCTAGGTCTGAGTTTAGTCTAGGGTTGTTATTTGTTTTTGTCGCTTCTGCTAATCGGTCTGAATTCTGCACACTGCATGCGGCTCTGGCGGAGATTAGCGACTACTGGAATCCCTCGAGTCTCATCTATCACGACTACGAGCCGGGCGACAAGAGATACGATCCGAACTTCTTTGACAAGATCGATCAGCCGCCGCCGGTGCACATCATCTATCCGCGTCCCAATCTCAAACAGCTGCATCATAGCTATGGCTATGCCTACGATGCGAGTGTTCGGCCCATGGGCGTGGCAGTGGCGCCCTTGGCCCTGCTGGCAAGCGGCCTGATCTGGCTGCTGCCCGCGCCGAGCTAAGCGCCCAGACAGTGGCGCCATCTGTTGAACGACATATGAAACAATTATCGTGCCATATCACTGCAAAATATCATGTTATAACAATATATATCGAATATATATATACAATAGTTAAATATTTCAAATAACTAACTAAACTACGACAGATCCCAAAGGATTCACACAAATATAGCTAATTTTTTTTTTTTTTTTTGTCTAGTTAGCACCGAAATATTGTTAAAAAAAACGTCGTTTATATTTACTACCCACTAAGAAAGTGTAAAACCTATCGTAGTACTCGATGGGTGGCAAGGAATTATTCCATAGGCAGAAGCGTGACCATAACCTAGAAAAGCATATATACCATAAACAGTTATATCAAATTTATATACCTATATATATATCTAAGAGATATTACCTACTGGCTATACCTATATGTTAATCGCAAAATACTGAAATGCTGGCAAGTGCGAGTTCTTAACTCAACTCGTTGAGACAAAGTCTGAATTTGAACAGTGAAACCGATAGACGAATACTCTTCTATTATTCTTCTTCTTAACAATATTAATTAGTCTTAACGCTCGTTTAGCGTTGTTTGTTTATAGTCAAAGTTTTTATGCCTAGCAGCCTATGCAAGAGTACAAGTATATCGATATCAAATTATATATATACATATATACACATATATAGCAAAATTAATCGATAAATGTCTAGTGTACTTGAGTTGCAAACATGCGTTTAATATTTAACATGAGAAATTAACACGAGAAAAGCTTCGAAAGCTCATTTAAACTTGAGTGAACCGCAAATTAATCGCACATACAGCTAAAAGCTTAAATTACACTATTCTCATTAAAGCTCTGAAATGATTTGCCGGTTGAAATAAAAGAGCTTTAAAAGCTCACGAAAACTTTGTTGCGGCAGCTAGCAGGAGCTTTGCCAGCTGCTCATGAAGCTAAAAGCTACTTTCAGCTTGACCTCAATACGATTACGACTTAAAGCTCTTGACGTACGCTAGAATAACTGTATATTTGAAAAAGCTTTTATGATCTTCATATTTAAAATATGATTTGTTTTTTCTTTTATTAGAGATTGTTTTTATATCATTTATGTTACTTTTATTTGAAAATTCTTTGATTTTTTCGTTTTTTTTTTTTTGATTAATTTGATTTTTATTTTATTTTCCGAACATTCCAGTAACGATGAGGCCCTGGGCGGCACCGAACCACCCGTCGTTTAAGGCAACACCCAGAAGAGATGAAAGTAAACAAAACAACAACAAAAAAAAAACATAAAAACAATCCCACAACAGAAGTTAGCTTTTTTTTTTGAAATAAACTTTTTTTTATATATATATATATACTATGTTAGACTATGGAATATCTATATATATATATATATATATATAGAACAAGAGGGACAATTTTACACACAATGCGCTAATTTTTGATATCGAAAAAGAAAAACGAAACAAAGAAACGAAATGTTGCAATTGCTTCTACAAAAATTATTCAAATAATGTTAGAAAGAAGAAGAACAACTAACTTTAAACGTAAAACGGCCATAAGAAGTGAAAACTCGTAACGAAACAATAAAGTTAAATGGATTCATAACTACAGTACATATAAATATATATATATATATAGAGCTTTAAGGCCCAACTAACTCGAACACACACACACACAAAACAAGAACAAGAACAAGAACAAGATGAAGAAGAAGAAGAAGAAGAACAACGCATACTAGCCAAGAACAAGAAGAACAAACTACATATACATAACCAAACTGATATATAAGCCATTTTATAATAATAATAATAATAACTTTTTTTTTTTTGTTTTTTTTTTGCTCATCAAAACTTAAAACCTTTTCATTTTCAATGATTTCTTTGCGTTGAGAGCCCAGTGTAAAATGTTGTGCAGCTTGACAATTAACAGATCCTAACCTAACCTCACAAAAATTGCATATAACACACACACACACACGCACACACATGCACAAAGTTAAACTATACTTATACTACAGTTTATTGAACAAGAATAAAAGTTACTAAAAAAATAAATAAAGAATTCAAATTATTATCAAACGTAAATGTATAATACGAATGCAAACTGTCAAGAAAATAACAAAAATAAAAAAAAATTAAAAAACAACAACAACAAATCAAATCTTTTGGCACGTGTGTGTTTCTTTTGCGCTTGTCGGCTGTGTATGGAGTGTGCTGTGGCGTGTGCGGAAGGGTTTTGGTGAGGGGCGTGGAGGGGGGGGGGGGGGGGGGGGGGCGACTGCAGCAGGCGCAGCTTCCTTAACGCCGTCTTGAGCAGCACTGCGCCTGTATTGGTGGATCGCCAGGCAGCTTTATTATTGCCTATTGCCTGCCTTGTCGCTCGCACTCGCACACAAGCCGTGTCTTCGGCCGTATGCCTCGTGTGCGGCCGAATGCGAGCCGAGCGCTGCCGGCCCAGCTGCCCGCTCTTGACGTCGAATGCACGAAGACATTTCAGTTCATTTCAGTTACTTACGTGACGCGACGCTGACAGGTTGTGTGCTGCGTTCTGGGCAATTGTGCGCGAGCATCTTTACCGTTTTTTTTTTTTTTTTGTCTTTCTTTCACCCCAATTTGCTTTTGGCGTGTTTCTCAGTGCGTATTATTTTGTTGGTTTTCAATTCAGTGATCGCAGCCCGGCAACTGTGCGAATTGTTATCAATGAGCTGCAGCTACAGCTGCCAATGATCATCAGGCTAATGAGGATTGCGGCTACCTGTTAAAGTGCGTGTTAATTGGCAGCGAATGCAATTTGCCAAAAACCAACAACAACAAAAACAACAACAAAGTGCGTACGAAGTGGTCGAAGCGTTTGCATTGTTAGTCTCTCCTTTTTTGTTGTTCGTTTTTTTTTTTACTCTTCCTTTTGATTTTTATTTATATTTATATTTATTTTGTTTCTTATTTTTAAAACGTCGCGGCGGCCGGCAAACAGCTGCAAAAGGCAAACGACAAAATGACATAAATACTTCTCTGTATGTGTGCGTGTGTGTCTGTGTGTGTGTGATGTACATACAGATGTACGAATGTGCATGCAGAATCAATGATGCATGCACAATCGTGCACATGTGCATTTGATGTATGGGCGATGAATTGGCATCAGTTTTTGTGATGTAATGCTGTGAGTCTGATGTAGTTGAAGCGTGAATATGCTTGATGTATGCATACATCACATGTGACTGATGCACACATATGTACAACTACACATATTGATGTTTTCATAACATTCTTCAGCTTCCATTCTCAGTCAGTGTTTCATCAATCAATTTGGTCGTTCATTCATAAAAATAACCGTTAAATCGTACATTATTGCGGTTTGCCTTTTGCCTTTTGCCGGCTGCTGCCTGCTTTCGGAAATTTCGGAAATGTGCCGTTGCTTGTTGCGTACGTCGAATGTCGGATGTCGGACAAGGCGAGGGGCCAAAACAAATTGAATCTTTCGGTTTTCATTTTGATGCAAAAGAAATGCAAACAGTTTTCTAATGCCTTTTATTTGATGCAAACAGGTAACTTGTTTTCCGCTTGTTGTGAATGAATTGAAAAAAAAAAACAAAAACAAAAATAGTGTAGAGTGGAAACTCGCTCTCGCGCTCAATAGTCAACTATGTCAATTGTGAATGCGGCTGAGTGAAGGAAACGGTTGAGAGTTGGAATCCTGAGCAGCACAGGTTGCACGCATTGCACAGGTGAGTTGTGGTTTATTTTTATCTGTTAAGCGACGGCTAACGGCAATTGGCCAACTGGAAAGTAGTTCATGTGGTCAACAAGCTGTCCATAAAATGCAACTGGCCCGTTCCATTCGAGCTGACAATTTGTACGGGCCAAGACAGCGCCAGCATGTTGTTGTATCCTTTTTTGGCCAATAGTTGCCACCAGTTATATTTAACTCGACTTTGGCCCATTTATGCAACAACAACAACAAGAAGAAGAAGCAGAAGCCGAACTGCAGCAGCAGCAGCAAGTGCTACGCGGCTCAAAATTGACGTTTAGCTGAGACACAAACCCAGACAGCAGCAGCGACGCAACTGCGCAGCTCGCTGCTGCTGCCTCTGCTGCTGCTGCTGCTGTTACCTACAACGATGCGGCCGAAATGCAAAGAAATGCACGATCAGCCCCCGAACCCATGTCGCATGCCCCCATGCTGTTGATAACATTAATGAACTGTCTACAACTGCGTCGACGTCGCGACGACGTTGCTGCCCGCACAAGAATAGAAACCAACACACACACACACACACACGCATACACTTGCAGGCGCAGACACACGCACAATTCTTGGCAAAAGGTAAAAATGCTCTGAGCGCGGAATGCAAGCATGAAAACACACAACAGCAGCAGGGTGCGAGAGCGAGAGCGAGAGCGAGAGAGCAGCAACAATGCAGCGCTGCCTGCTGAGAAAATGTTGTTGTTGCTGTTGTTGTGCCTTTTGCTCTTTGCCAGAGCCCATTCTCTCATTCCTGCTAACAATAAATCAAAAGGCAATGCAACAACAATCAACAACAATGCAGAAATGCGCATGTGCACGTATGTGTGTGCGTGCTTGTGTGTGTGTGTGTGTGGAAAAGCCCAACATAATAAAAATCAAGGCAAGTGTCGTCCATAGCAATAGCAACAGCGACGCCGACTGCGACGGCGACTGCGATGGCGACTGCGAACTCAACACAGGCAAAAGGGCGCAGACAGTTTTGTGCTTGCGCTCTCGCTCGCACACATTCTGTGTTGTTGCTGTTGTTGTTGTTGTTTATGAGATTTCATTATTACTTTCGATTGTTGTCCCCGCGCCCATTGAGCGCGGCCAAGTTGCCTTTGCCTTGGTCGAGAATTGTTCTGGGCCCAAAACAAATAAACAGACTGCAGCAGCCGAGGCAGAGCTCCTCTTGCTCTAATCGCATAAGCAGCTACACACACACACACACACACACAGACACAGAGAGACGCTGAATGGGCCACACTGAAAAGGTATAAAATAAATAAAGCAATAAATGGAAAATAAATTTCAAAAATTGCTTTTCAAGTGGCTAAAACGAAACTGCAACAGGTTCCCGCAGCAGCAGCAGCACCCCCCCCCTCTCTCTCTTACCCTGCCACACTCTTTCGCTCTTGCTCTCTCCCTCTCTCTCTCCCTCTCTCTGCATGCACCGTTGTCATTCAGCCCCTACGCTTTGCAGCGTCATCATTGTCTGCTCTGCTCTGGTTGTCTGCACCGCCCCGCCCCGCCCCCCTCTCGCCCTCCCGCGCACCACACCCATACCCTTTACCCTCGCCCACCACGGTTCGATATGTCAGCTACCGAGTTGAAAGATGCCCACGAAGACCTTTCTTCTTGTTGTCATTCGGAATTCTCGTTCGGCTTAACCCATATCAGTAGTGCATCAAATTGAGCTGATCTCGCATTATTGTATAACAATATGCTATATGAATCAACGTTGTTGTTGTTGCTGATGATAATGATGATGATGATGATGATGATGATGATGATGATGAGCTTGTTGCTCTTGGAGTTGCCAAGATTCTTGAATGTTTCATTCTCATTTGAAGAGCACCTTAAGCAACATCTTTTCAAATCGGTTTCAATACCAATCCATCAATTTTCCACAGCAGCGAGTGGACTTTCGCACTTAAATATAGATCGATTTTCTTTGATATACTCATATGCACGATTTCAAGTCTGACTTCGACTTGGATTTGACCTCGCACGGCCTGACCTGGCCTGGCGCATTGCTAATTGCCCGAGCACAATGCATCTGTTGTTCTTCTTCTTGCTGGCCCCACGTTCTACATGCTTCATGCTCAGCTTTCTGCAGTTCTCATCAGGCCTCGCATTGGCCGTCAAATTAGCGATTGACACCTTTTCGGATCGTTCGGATTTTGGGTTCGTTCCGTAAAAACGGCGCATAAAAATTATTTCACGCTCGCCGAATGGAGCCCAAAATTATGATTAATGTTGGTTAAAAAAAAAAAACAAAACAAAACAAAAAGAAAACAACTAAAAATAAGAAATAAAAAGCATAAATTGGATTTGATTTCTGTTTGTTTGCCGCGTTTCGTGGAGCTGTCGCTTTTTTTATATATTTTTATTGCTATTCATTTTGTATACCCTGTATTTATGGAATAGTATAAGAAATGGCTTAATATGCAAGTGCAACTTGCAATGGCTGAACGATAATAAATCGATTTCCGATAAACTTGCTTTGAGCTGGCGGAATTCAAATCGATAAAGAATCGATTTCCGATAAATCTTTTATGACATATCTCAAGACTGTTTAAACTAGATATATATAAATTTAACTATACATTAAGGTACGCCATAATATTCGATAACTGCCAACAATCGATAACCAAAAATCGATTATCGATAAATAATTATTATCGTAATTCAACTCGTGACACTGTTAGCTTCAAATTAGCTATAAACTAAGGTATCTACCCGCAGAGCAAGCTTTTTCTGATATTCGATAGCTGCCACCAAATCGATAAACACAAATCGATTTCCCACAAAAACAGGTTTTTAACATCTTAAACTTGTTAAATCAGAGAGAGATTGTATTCAATTTTTACTAAAAAATAACGTTTACTGTCTAAAGAAAGTTTACATTTATTATTCGATAGCTGCTACCAAATCGATAGTAAATCGATTTTCGATAAATATTTTTCCGACTTGAAGTTTGTAGGAGCAAACGGCATTGAATTCGAAACCGTAAAGTTTAAGTGCTTTAGTGTTGTCAAATGTTCGATAGCAAAAACAAAATCGATAAAAAAAATCGATATACGATTATTATTTTATTTGATGTCTACGACTTTTTCTGTGGCGGTCTTTTTTATGTGTGCCATGATATGTTTTTCGGTTGAATCGTTTCTCAATTGTAATGACAGCTATGTACAAAACAGGGTATCTGCTAGTCGAGCAGCTACAATTAGCTAACTGCTGCTTGTATAGATATTTTTTGCGCTAGGTAGCTGCTGCCGGCTGTTCATTAGCACAGACGACGACTAATCATTGCAGAGCCAAAGAGAGGGGCACAGAGTGAGAGAGAGGGAGAGAGGGGTGGGTGAGAGCGTGATGGCGACAGCATTAAATGCGGCTGCCGTGAGGCATGCGGCAGAGGCGGCCCCAAAAGGCCCAAAGGTGGCAATCAACACGAATGAATGAATGCTCGAATCACTGAATGAATGAATCTCAGCCAGATCTCGATTGAGTCTGCGACTGAGACGTGAATGGATCGAGTTGGGTTTCGGTTTTGGGTTTTTTTTTTTTTTTTGTATCTCTTCTCATTCGTCTCATAGCGGAAGTGTAATTGCGGGTTTTGCCCTACCTCGAATCTCGGGCGACCTTTAAGTAGCGGCCGCAAATGATCCGAAAAAAACGCCGTTCGCTAAGCGGCATCGGCGCCTTTTGCTTGCCCGCCGCCCCCCTACCTCTATGGCCTACCTGTTGGCAATTATGGCCTGGAAAACGGAAGCGCATTACAAGCCCGTACCTATGCGATACGTAATGTGATAGCATTTGTTGTGAGCTACTCCGCTGACACGCCCACACGCCCAGCAACAAGAAAATAAAAACCAAAATCGAAAAGATGAGCAGAGCAGCAGCAAATATCGTCAAGCCGATCTTCGAATACCCTTTCGCATTTGTTGCCCATAGAAAGCTTGCCTAAGAAAGTTTCCTCATTCGCTCGATCTGGCCTATGGAATACATATGGCTGAAGAGTGAGGCTCGGAGTTGGTCGAAGATAGCTTCCGGATTCCTCGCACAGATCCATGTATTTTATCCATATAATAGTCTGATATTAATAAGACTTTACATAACCGAAAAGAGCTTGGCAAAACTCGTAAGCCCGAAGTTTGTTTAAGCTATCTTCAAAGGCAGCCAAGTTTTTCTCTTAAAAGTTTTCTCTCTCAAGAATCTGCTCTCTATATAAAAGATCTTAAAGATATACCTAGCTTTTCAACAAGATCGCGCTATATCATATAGAAGTTCCATTATAATAAGATTATGCTTATGGTTAGGTTAGATTAGGTAAGTTTAGTTAAGATGTTTAGAAAAACCAATAAGTCATTCATAAAAGAACTTAAATATCGACGGATCGTAACTATGGCAGCTATATGATAAAGTGGATCTATCCGGCATATGGAAGACGGATTGAAGCCCAGCTCAGACGAACTATGGAACTGTATGATATGATATATGATATTGAGATATGATATATGTATGTCATGATATAGTATTTCTATATGATATATGATATTGATCTGGAACCTATATATTCTACGCACTTGGAGGCGTCTGTCTGGCTTAGCTATAATGCCCATTGCCAGGGTATCAATGAGGTACAGCCTTGAGAGAACCGAGCGAAGAAAAAGAAGAAGAAAAGAGAGCAAACAAAAGCTAACTCGGTAGCACGTAGCGGACGACCTTATCGCGGCGAGGATATCGGAGGAGGAGTGGGCACGGCTGCGGCTCTGGGAATGGGAATGGGATTCGGATTGGGAATGGGTAAAATGGGGAACGCTATGGCTTGGGCCTTATCAGCGACCATCGTCGGGCCGTGACGGCGACAACAACAGCAACAACAACAACAACAATCAGAACAATCAGAGTACTTTTGCGGCTGCGCGACGACAGCGACAAGCAGGAATTGATAAGAACGTGTGCCGAATATTAAATACCCTCGCCCAGACACTCAATTTTTTAGCTGAAGAAGCGTAAAGTAACTAGCCCGCCTTGAGATTCGATTCGTTGCGATTCTTGAATCTAATTGCACATTTGTCCATCCAAGTATTCAATTCAATATTCAAAAACCAATTTGATTTCTAGCTGATATGGAAAACCTTCAAATTTGACAAGTTTTTTTAATTGAAGTGAACCACTTTTTTGGAAATAGCTGGTTCGGTGTGGTGTTTGCTTGGATTGTTGTATAAAGTACTTGAAGCTGCGCATCGCTTCGATTCAAAGGCGCTTTGATGCAGTTCACGAATCTATATATATATTTGATCGAAATAATAGCCTTTAATCAGTTGCAACTTGCGTGAGAAAATTGGATTAACCACGCAGCAAGAGTATAACAGGCAGAGGCGGGGCAGCCGTAGGGCTAGAGAGTTGCGGGAGGGGCAAACGAAACAGACAGGAAGTGAGCTATTTGCACTTCCAAACAAGTCATAATTTTCGGCAGACAGACAACAGACAACGGGCATTACGTGGAATTCAGTCTGATAAAGTAGCTCGACCGCGTTCCATTCAGCTGGGCCCAGACCGAAAGAGATGGACAGAGCCCGAGCAGGAAAGAGATGCAGATTGTGCTTGAGCTAAAGGTTGAGACGGTGACAATGCGAGCGGGGAGCGGAACATTTAATAAGCGACAATTTAGCACTGAAGTTGACATTGACACAGGTAGGAGACAGACAGACAGACAGAGAGACAGAGAAACGGGCGGACAGAGAGACGGACCCGGGTCAAGATGATTATACAACTACTTAGGTAGCTGCAGACAGGACACTGGCAAGTAGCTCGACCTCATAACTGTTGCCCAGATAGAATCGAACAAGTCTCAGCTGTGATTCATGCGCGTCTAGCTCGGATGAAAAATCGCTTTAAGATGTGATCATGTGACATCTACCAGATGATGTGTCTTCCCGGTAGGCAGCAGAAGAGGCACGCAAAGCAAACAAGACTCAAGGATCGAAGGCTTCTAGTCTGAGTTCCTTATAAGATGCCCTGCAAGCTATCGCTGAGGCTCTTCTGTGCCTCTTCTTACCTCTGATTCTTGATTACCTTCGGTGCTTATAGTCCGATCTCAATGTAAGTTTCAGCGCTTCGAAATGGCATATAAAAGTATGTTTAGGCCAAAGCGCAAAGGGAAGCGTTGAGGTATGTTGCCCAAATGGCATATATTCTTGACTTAGGCAAAATATTCTAAATATTACCCGGAAACGGGAAACTATTATTAAACATGTTTGTTTAATTGGGTGATGTGTATTTAAGTCTTAATATTTGAGATATGTCAGCTCATATCATTTGAACCCCTTAAGTCGCTTTTATTTTCGGTTGAAAACCTCACAAGCAAAAGCGAGAAGGGGGTAAGAAGTTTTGCCCCCAACGTATTCAAATTAGATGGAAGTCCAAGACATAGACAAAACTCTTCTTCGATTCCCGCTAAAAAAAAGTACTTATAAGATAAGCGATATTTGCATAAAAATGTATTCCCAGCCGGCTCAAATTCTGAGCAAATAGTGTACAAAATCGAGTGCAGACATTTTGTAGTTGGCCCCACAAGGAAAGGAACCCCTTCGCATAATCCTTAGGGGGAAACTACACGCAAAAAGATAAGCAAGGGAATGAATAGCTCCTAAGAAGAGAAATTCATCAGAATTTTGTGTGAACAAACCTTTAGATATTTAAAAAGATATATGCATAGTGATTTTTTGGTATGCTAAAAATTATATCAACTTTTAGGGTATCTGGTAACTAACTAACTGCAAGTGGATTTTAGATAAGTTAATGAATAACTAACGAAAGAAATGAATTTATACAGCTTATACCCTATATATATTTAGGGGAATGGAAATGCAATTTGGATAAGTTAATGGATGTCAAACAAACTCATTATTTGAATACGGCATAAACGATATACATTGTTGAGAAACTGACTTCAAATGGAGTTTAGATAAGTTAAATATACAAATAGCATGATAGTTGATGGGATATATTAGCTGGCTACAAATAGACTTTAGATAAGTGAAAAGATCCCAAACATAAGAAAAATAAATTTCTGAATAACGAAGTTGGAAATGGAATTTGGATAAGTCAAGGGATTGCTGACAAATAAAATTTGATTGATATAGCTTATGTCGTATATATTTACGGGCAACAAACTGCAAGTAAAATTTAGATAAGTGAAGATCAAAAGCAGAGGAAATTATCTAATAAATATAATTGATACAGTTTATAGGAAATAACTCTATGAAGCTTAGCTCAAATGGAATTTAGATAAGTTAATAACCATTAAATATAACTGATGCAGCTAATATTATTTATATGTGTGGGCAACTAAATACAAATGAATGAATCAATCAATGAATAATTGATACAGTTTACAGGGTATATTTTCGAAAGTCTTGCTTCAAATGGAATTTAGATAAGTTACGAATTTCAATTATATATAATTGATACAATTTACGGGTTACATATTTAACGGAAACTAACTACAATAAAATTTTAGATAAGTTAGGAATTTCAAATGAATTAAATTGAAATAGAGTATGGGTTTTAAATCTGAATAAATTACTTTAAATTGAGTTTAGATAAGTTATTAAACCGTTAAATATATGTCTGATGCAGCTTATATAATTTATATGTGCGGGCAATAAGCTACAAATTAAATTTAGATAAGTTAGGAATTTCAAATATATATAATTGATACAGATTATGGGAAATATATCTGAACAACTTACCTCAAATTGGGTTTAGATAATGACGCAGTTTCTAGAATATATATTTCTAGGAAAAAACACTAAAAATGAAATTTAGATAAGTTCATGGACACCTAAAACTTAAAGCGCTTTGCAAATCAAATAGCCAGATATATAATCAAATAGCAGGTCACAAAAAACAGATCAATTAAACATTATTGATACAGTTTATAGGGTATTTGTGCGGAGTCAGGCCTGTTGGCGATCAGCTGGGCCTTGCTTACTTGCGTTTTTAATTAGAGCCCATGTGAAACCTTCCCACAGCTGGCAAAGGGGCAAGACGCACCTGAGACGCGAGATGTGAGAGACGTGAAAGGCATAGTTGATTTGTCTGAAGATGATGTATTAATTTCTCACAATGCTGTGAACAGATTGAATAATCCAAAGCCATGTAAGCCGAACTAACTAACAACTGTCTATCTATCTATCCATCTGTCTGTCTGTCTGTCTGTCTATATCTATTCTATGCTGTTGTCTTGCTTTTTGGGACTGGGACTTCCCTCTGTGCGTCTGGGGACTGGACACAGCACGTAGCTGTCAGCGGCATAGTGCCCGCCAGCTGTGTCTTGGGGTCAGTTCAAAGCGTTTGTGAACTCAATTAAAATAGCAGACGATACCCTGTACTCGTCCATGCCCCACGATTTTAGCGAAAATCACATACGTATGCCTGACGCGACAAGATTCACAGATCGACAGATCGACAGATGAACAGTTCCACAGTTCAAGATTCCGATTGGGCTTCGAACTTTGCACGTCGCTTGCCGGGTAATTAAACCTGTCTTCCGGAGGGGGCAGAGGGAGGTGGGGTCTGCCCATGGGCTGGCTGTAATAAACACATACCAGAGTAGCATGTGGCCCACAACAGTTGAGAATGAATAGACATTCCACACCGTGGGGCAATTAGAAAATGAGTTCAAGCGAGAGCTGCGCCAAGTCGCACCAAGTTGCGCCGAGTCATAGATCAACGTTCATGATAAGCCACCTTCCCCTTCTCTCCCCCCACCAAAACCCCCACAACCCCCATTTGGAGGAGCAGCTGAAGCTGAAGCTGAGCAGTCCGAGTGGACCTCGACTCTGGCCAAACTGCGTGAGTAGAAAGCCAACCAAAGCGATGCGAGCGCACATTTGTGTATATAAATATATATATTTGCAGCCAATAGGGTATATTGTTTCTGTGCACATGCATGTAACAGGCAAGAGGAAGCAGCTGCAATCTCTGATGCGGAGCTGGACATGTCTGTGCATTAGATTTGCAGACGCACTCTGTCAGGTTTCTTCTCTCTCGACATCTTCTCCCTTTAGATCGATAAGTATCGATTTTAGCTCGAAGATTCTAGGAGCTTCATCAATCAAATTTGGTAGAGCTAGAGCCTAGTCGGACTTTACAATCCGAAGTTAGACATGAATGCATTGTTGTATCTATGCAGAGAAGGGAGCTGGACTGGGTATCTTCCAGTCGAGCATTGTCAACCGAGGCGCACTTGTTTTTCGCTTCGATTTCGTCAGATCCCCCCCTCGGGCGCCGGTTGTGGCCTCTCATGAGAGTCGCGGCATCATTTGCCGTTTTCTGCCTTTTTTTTTTTTTTTTTGAAAGTTTGCGCCAGTTTAGACTCAATGATTAGATGAAGAGGAAGAAAGAAAGAGAGAAAAAAAACAAGTAGATCTTTAACCAAGTGCTGCTGCAAATTCCAGCGCTGCGAGCTAAGCCATTTCCTTTGCCACTCACAATATCTATCTAGATATCTATATATATATATATATATATATATATATATATTTTTTTTTTTTTATCTGTGTGTGGATCACATTCCAATGTGTTTGCGGTCCGTTCCGAGCATTGTCTCCTGTTGCTCTATATATGCTCTTTATGCCTTGTCAACGGCAAACCGGAAGGGATTCGGATAGATTATGGACATTGTTTGGAAAAACTTGTATCGGAAATCGTATAAAGGCAGCTGATTGTTTCTCAGATTAAGATTAAGTTGCAGTTTATTATTTTGTTTAAGAAACAAACAAAGCGGAATCGGATTGAAATGAGAAACTCTGTTGAAAACCTTATATAGTATTGTCTATAGGTATGAGAAATGTAAGAAAGACAAACGATTGTATTCGGATTAATACTAAGCTTAAGTTGAAGATTATCTAAAATAGTATATATACCTATGGAATGTAAGGAGAATTCCCCGCTCTAGTTAGTTTTAAAGGTATATTATGAAACCTTGTCGGAAAACGAAATAAAGACAATTTATTGTATTAGGTTTAGCTAAAAGATTACAAACTGTTGTCAGCTCGTGTGAAGGTAATATTTGTATTGGGTTTTATGAAAGCCTTGCATGGAAACTGAAACAACGACAACGACTTGACGGTGCCAAGGATTCGGATGTGAATTCCCAGCTTAACTATGTCCGTAACGCAGTACATTTCCATTCCATTTTCATCTCAAAACTCGTGCTTATATTATCTACTCAAATAGATTACGAGGGCTTTGTCAGGTTGTTAGCAACTGAGACAAAGTTAACTTATTGTATTCAGTTTGAGATTAAATCAAGAACAAACAACTTTTAAGCTAAGATGTCTGGTTTGACAAACAGTTAATGTGTTTTTCGATCAAAGGCAACGCATTGTGCCCAAATGGAGATTATGATTAAATTAAAGCTAAAGAGAAATATATTCAAAACTTGTTCGCAAAGCAACTTTTATGAAGAAGTTAAACAAAGTTTAAACTGTTTCAACTGAATTACGATCGGAGTAATTTCATGGTTTCGTTTAAAGTAACAGCTAGTTGCAGATTTATCCCGAAGATAACTAACCTAATTAATAAGCTTAAGGGAAACTTTTGTAGAGGACTAACACAATGCCCGATAATCCATTGACTAATTATTTTTGATTCCATTTTTCCGTTAAAAGTAGCTGTTAATTGGTTATCCTCAGTGTTAGCTGGTTAATCTATCCTGGTGGTAACTAATTTTAAAATCAACTTGTAAAAAAAACGGTACTAGCGGAAAGTACATTATATTAGCTTGATAATTTATCATTGAGTGTTTCCCTTCGGTCACTGAGCTTTAGCTGGTAAATTGTTATGCTCAGTTTCAGCTTGTAAATCTATCCTGAGGCTAACTAGTTTTAACAGGCAGCTTTGCAAAGAACTTAAGTAGTGGAAACTACATTACACAATTTATCGATAGTCACTGACCTTAAGCTGGCAAATTGTTATGCTCAGTTTCAGCTTGTAAATTTATCCTGAGGATAACTAATTTCTTCTACTTGTTACATTATATAAGCTCGATAATTAACTATTGCGTATTCAACTGCAGTCTGTGACCTTTGGTTTGATTCGATTGTTTCGTTTAAAGTACCTGCTAATTATTTATCCTCCGCTTAAACTTGAAGATCGATTCGTGCCCAGATGTCACTGTTTACTTGCGTCTAGTCATAGTCTTATGTCTGCTTTGGGTAGGATCAACAACTTTTACGATAACAATTTGTGCGTTCGGCCGGAACGAATGGAATAGGGAACGTGCTGTTCGATGCGAAGCAAATAAAATCTAGCAAAAACTTCGAAATTCGTTGCCCATTTGCTAGTTAATTTGGCAGCGACGCCATTTACGGGCATTCGCTGAGCCCATTCAAGCATGTGAGTAAGCCGTGGGGCAGACCCGCAGACCCCATTATTGCTTGCCACATCAAATGCAAAAAGTCTGTCATTCAGGCGTTGCACCGCAAGCAAACAAGCCCCAAAACGGTAGCTCATTCATGAGCCAGCATGATGATGATGATGATGTTGCTGCTGATGATAATGTTGATGCTGCTGATGGTGGTGCGTGAAGATGCCGAAACGCATTTTCATTCATAAATAGGCGACGCGATGCCGCACAAAGTTCAACAGTTTGTTGTTTGTCTTCTTCTATGACGCCCACACAGGGCACATCGAAAGATGTAAAAGCCGAAACCGAATCCGAAACTCAAAACTGAACCTGAAACTGTATCTGAATCTCTTGAATAGGCTACCTGGCGGCAAACAGTCGGTGAGGGAGAAACAGAGAGAGACAGACAGGCAGAGAGAGAGAGAGAGAGAGATAGAGAGAGAGAGAGAGATGGGCAGAGGCTGCGGCCGCGTTGCATGCTGAAGGTTAACGATGCCATTCGACGACATCTCGGCAACATTTTAACTGCTTTATTATAGCACAGGCTGCCAGTGCATGCGGCCAGACGATGCGACCAGCAGATACCCTGTAAAGCAGTCGAAACAAGGGCATAAATAAACAAGTTAGCCGTGGATTTGGCGTGGGAAACATAGCTATTAAAGTAATTATTGAAGGTATTATCATCTTTTTATCGCTTTTCTATCTGCCAGTGAGAAATATGATATCGCGAAATATGATATATAGAAATATTGTATCGCTTTTTTATCCTACCTGTGAATATGCAGCATGTCTCAGGCAGCTCATGGATTTTCATAGTATATATCGCTTTTCTATCGCATTCTTATCTTCCATTCAATGAAAGGGGCCAAACACCATCGCCTTCTTATCGCTATGCTATCTTCCATTCGAATGAGACGTTTGCATTTGCCTCAGTGCTTACATTGTGGCAATTTGTGGATTACCCCAATTCTGATCAGGTGCAATGGCTACAGGGTATTTAATGAAATGGTTTCCATGGAACAGGCAGTGACCAGTGGCTGCGGCTGCAGCTGCGGCTGCAACATCCGCATCCGCATTTGCATCGCCAGAGCGGACCAGCTTGTGGTCATAGTCAATGTCTAAAGTCTGGCCCGGCCTGGTCCGGTCCGGCTGCCTGAAACGGATCTGTGAGGAGTCCAAGTCACGTTTTGTTGTCGCTGCGGTCGCAGCAACTTTTTCGTTGGTTCACCTTGGCACCGCATACCAAAAGACATGGAACGGGCCATGCCCATGGCTAGGGGCAGCTGCAGAGGCAGAGGCAGGGACAGGGACAGGGGTAAAGGGTACAGGGCTCTGGCGGAGGTAGTCGACAGTCGGGCAACCTTTTCATTGATTGTTTTTCTTTCTTACCTTTTCTTAGCCCACAGCCCGTTTCATTTCACTGGAAATGAGCAACAACAACAACAACAACAAGAAGAACAACAACCAGTTGACTGCATTCCAAGGCATCGCTCATTGCGATCATTGAGCATCGACTGTGGCTTCGTCTCCGTCTCCGTGCTCGACTCTGGCATTGGTATTGGACCCTACTTCTTGGCCAAGTCCCCAGCAGCGTCTCTGCTAATTGTTTCCGACTTGTCGGCATTGGCTTTTGGCTCGCTCTGCTCATAACTTTGGCCAAGGACAATATTTTGCTCAGCTAGCCTGTCAAGATTTCGACTTCTTGCTAGATCTTGACTAGCTACGACTGAAATAGATACGATCACACAATTTAAGGCATAAAAGATCTAGAGCTCTTCAATATTAATTCCAGAGATTCGACAATATTGTTTGCCAGCTCTTGTGTAGTTTGTAGAGCTTGACGTTTACACAGGAAACTTTCTTACGCTCTTTCGGAGATCTGAAAGATCTTAGCTCTAATGTATATTTGACTAGGACTTTGTTAGTTAAGCATATTAAAACGTGGGTTCCAGAGGATTAGACTACTTATCGTTCAAGCTTTTGAGTAAGAAGGAAGATTTAGAGTTATTTTTTGAAGATCTTAGCTATCTAAAATCCACGTGGAGTACACAAAGATCTCAGTATAAACTATATGCCACATCTCTTGGAAGATCTAAGCTGGGATTGATGAGGTTCTACAAGTTACAAAATGAAGTGTTATGAAGTGTTAAGAAAGACTTCGCAAACTGGCATGAAATCTTTCAGATCTTAGTCTTGGGTTAGTTAGAGAATAAGTGTTCGTTCAGAGAACTAGTTCCATTATCTTGATACAAGTTGTCGATCTAGCTCCAGTTCTTAACTTGGTTATCTTACCTAAATTCTTTTGCCCAAAAAGACTCTCCCACTCTCACTCTCTTTTCTTCGCCCTCTCTCCCTCCTCCCTCTCTTCCACCCTCTCTCCCCCCTCTCTCTTTCAGAAGATCTCAATTCCCAAGCTCATGCCGCTGCGTGAACCATTAGAGCGGAACGTTGGTATTTCGCTTGGGGCAGGGGCAGCGAACCCATAGATAAGCCCAAGTACTACACACGCTCCCCGTTGTACCTCCGCGCCCCCCCCCCCCCCCCCCCTGCCTCTTCCCCGTCCACCTGCCCGCCTGCTCGCCGTTGCCTCACTTACTTTCAATTCTCGTACAGTTTCTCAAGTCCGAAGTTTGGTTTACGCGACGTGATAAAAACCTTGCTGTACGCCGATTCAACTCGCTGATAAGACAAGCGCCCCCTTCCGCCCAGCTGTCCCGCCTACTCAAGTTTTGGGGCTCAGGCTGTGCCACATGCACAAACACACACAGAGAGACAGAGAGAGAGGAAGAGTGAGAGGGGGGGAGAGAGGCGTCTCACGTCCGTGCGAGTAAATAAATGAAACAAATAAAAACAAAAATTAAATTGGGTTTATTGCATTTCATGTGAAAAGTGAACGAGAATGCGAGCAGCAACAACAACAACAACAACAACAACAAACAACATTGCCTCAAAACTGTTGTAATCGAAGCAACCGATTAAGATCCAAGGGCTAAAGAGCTGCCATATGGAGTCCGAATCGAACTCTCGAAAAAGAGGAGAGAAACCGAACCCAAAGCCTGTAAATCAAATGCAACATTTGATCAGAAAGAATCAAAGTAAAGCTAAGCAGAAGTGGAAATACACTTAAAAAGACAACAGCCAAGCTGACTGAAGTCGCTGGTTCGAATCCACTTGAATGCCAAAAACTAGTTTGGCGCTAAGCACAAACAAAATATGATTTTCATAAGACTTAAAATATCATTCACTGGCTCAAATTCCAAGCCAATTTTGAAAGCGAGGTTGCTGGTTCAAATCCAGCAGCAATTTTCATCATAGTGTTGAATGCACAAGCATGCTTGAAGTTGGCGCAAATTGCACATGCATTTTGAAGTCACTTTCAGTATTATTCATCTGAGCCGAATGTGAGGTCGCTGGTTCAAATCCATCAGTCACTTTCAACTTTGTTTCGAAAAGACACGCCTGCAATGGACGCAAAATACACGCATAATACAATTATGATTGCACTGTCAATATCAATCTGAGCGTGAAGTCGCTGGTTCAAACCCAGCAGCAATTTGCAGCTTAACTTTTAATGCAAGAGCACGCCTCGCACGACTTAAACAAAAAATTAAACTTGGTATTTATATAATTTATTTGAGCCAAAAGTGAGGTCGCTGGTTCAAATCCAGCAACCATTTTCAACTTGTAGTTGAATGCATAATTGCAGTTTCGATGCCAACTTCAACAAGACTTATTCGAGCCAAACAACGCCGGGTAATGTCCCCTACTTAACCCTTACGTGCAGTGTTCGCCTTAGTTGGAGCATTCAATCAACTGACGAACTTTCAATTGAGCCTCCGCGTAATATGGAGCAGCCTGCTCGATCGATTGATCGATTTGGGCGCCAAAGCTAGGGCCGCAGCGGGGAGTGCCTAAAGAGAGGGGGGAGGTGGGAACGGGGGGGGAGTACTTTACGCATCGCTAGCTGTGGGAGCCGTTTTTTGTTTGTTTTTATTTTCGGCTGCTTCAATTAAATAACCGAATGCCAATTAATTAAAAGCCCATAACGGTTAGACCCCTTTTCCAGTAAGGCCCCCCGCCCACCACCCCTTTGTTAGAAAGCCCCATGAACCCATGCCCGACTGGCTGGTTAAGTGCCGGCGTCGTCGGCTCCTCGTTGTCGAGTCCGATCTAAATTACAAATTTGTCGTACCAAAATAGATAATATGATCTAATAAAATTGAAAGAGCAGCCGCGCGACAATAAAAACCACGACGTAAATATAAAAATACAAAAGACAGCGACTGTTGAGGGGAGCTGGCGGGGGGGAGACAGGGGTAGACAGGGGGAGACAGGGGGATCTGGGGAAAAGTTGGCTGCGTCTGAGAATGACGAAGCTGTTTTTCCTGTATGCTGCTCACTTTAACATTTGCCCGATAACAAATCAAAGCCAAGAACAAAAAACTTTAAACTACAAAACAAAAATCAAAAACTCAAGCAAATAAATAAAAGTGTGTGCTAATCGAGAGAGTGATCGACTTGGAGATACCCAGTGTCAAGCAGCGACATCCTTTCCTACATCCTACTTTCTTCCTTCTTCTTCTAAGCAGCTTCTGTGCTGCTTCTTCTACTCTGCATAAGCAGTGCATTCGCCATTAAAATCGGACTGTGTTGTCCGATCTTTGTGAAATGATTTAAATTATATTAACTCAGCTTCGAAGGGAAATTGGGGCTAGGTCTCCGACAAGTGTCATATTCTATATCTTAAATGATGTGTATACATCTCTTATAATCTTTAAGTTATGCTTGAACAAAGAATTTTATTTTAGTCTCTTGCTTACATTTGCTAAAAGTAACCAATATGCCCTCTTCATGCATTTTCCGCTATGAAAACAATGCAAAACACTACAAAAAAAAATAAAGAGGGAACTCGCATTTGTGGTGCTCGTTAAAGCAGCGGTTCCCAAAACGGAAAGCCCAGTGAAAGAAATTGTTGAAGAACCAATCGCGGACAATCGGCCAGAAGATCATATGAACAGCAAAGAGCTCATGTAACACCCAAGAAGGGTGTGGCGCTGGGTCAAACCTAATGGGCTGTGTTAAATGTGTGTTTAACATGAGATCATCAAATCTGGTTTCGGTCAGTTCTTCAACTGAAATGCTCAGGCTTGTGCGTAAAGTGAGCAGAGAACGGAAACTGATTCGCATCGAATGGAAGTGTATTATTTTCCCTGTGTGTGTGTATCAGAGAGAGAGAGAGATCAATCAATGATTGAAGCAGTGGGCGTAGCCAAGAATAACCCAATTAAAACGGCGAATGAACAATTTGCATTCGCCAAAATACTTGCCCAAACAAAATAGCATGCAATTAATTCGCTTGAAGCGGGTATTAAATGGTCACAAGTCCATCAATCAAAAATCAATGATTGAAAGCGGCGAGTTTCTCAATGGAAAATAGTTAACTGTGAAAGCCGTTGGATAACTTCTCCAGATACTCGAATTGTAGTTGGGAACCAGGTTACTTTTCGAATGGAAGAATGGAACTACAAAGCGTTTCAGTTGCTATCAATCATGGATGGAACTAAATGAACTATCGGAACTACTGGAGCCAAAAATGATTCAACTCTCAATCTGGACACGAATATACTTACCATTCTCTTCCCTTTAAGCGCCAATTGAGCTGCTGAGCTAGTTCTTCTTCTTGTCCAACTGGTTCCCTTTGAGCACCAATTGAGTTGTGGAGCTAGTTCTCGAGCCGAATCAACGAAAAGTGTTCCGTTTCAGGGGCTTACAATTTCCAAAAGTTGTATGCCCTTACCGAGGGTACTATAATTATCTCGCGAAGTTTGTAAGTTCATGCTCATAAACTAAGGGTATATATATTCTTGATCTTGATCAGCAGACAAGTCGATATGAACAAGTTCATTTGTCGATTTCTATGCGAACTACTTAAATGGAACTTTTAGTTTTTTTTCTATTATTTATGTCGTCAAATCGGATTTGACTTCTTTTGTAACAAACGCAAATGAAGCTCTCTTTACACATGAGATCTGCTCAGCTATATGCTTGAAAGGGTATTAAATCTTCGGCTTTAGAAATAATGGACTTTTCTTTCAAATGAAGCGCTCTCTCTCTCTCTCTCTCTCTCTCTCTCTCGCTCTCTCTTTATATTCTGCTACGCCATTTGTTTGGCAGTGTATTTATTCTTCGGCTACTTTTTTAGAGCGTTTTTTCTTTTTGCTCTGTGCCACGCCCCATTGCGCCCAGGACGTGCCCGTGGTTCAGCATCAATTGCATTTTTCATGGGAATCGCGAGCGCTGCAAGCGGAAAGTCTTCATTTCTTCTCGACATGCCCCCCCCCCCCTCCCCTCGCACTTCAATGGAATCCCTTGAGAAGCTGCCACACAACCCCTCTGAACAGGTCCCCCCCCTCCCCTCAACACACCATCTTCAGCTGTGGCTGGCAAATCAAATTGAGTTTTTTTGCCACTTAATTGTTGCATGTTCCACGCTCTGTTGTTGTTGTTGTTGTTCAAGATATTGTTGCGTGTAATTGTTTATGATTATTAGCCAGCGACAACAACAACAACAACAACAACAACAACAACAATAAAGAACAAACAGCGAACAACGACGCGTGCTTAATTGCATAATTAATTTCAGTTCTTGTGATTTTTATATCACGTTTTGTTTACATTTGGCCAGACGCCAGTTTCAGTTGCCCCCAACCCCCCCCCCCCCCCCCTCTCACTCTCTCTCGGCCTCCCCCCCCCTTCCCCTCTCACTTACGCGTTGACCAATTCTGCCAATTCTTGGCTTTTGCATCTCGGTTTACAGTTCTTTTACAAGTGCATTCATTTTATGTGGTATACCCTGTACAGATTGCAGTTGTGCTGAGCGGGCATGCATGTTTCGAGCATATGCATGTAACAGTCGGCAGGCAGCCGGTTCGAGTCCATAAAGTATATACATATATTCTTCATTGTGACCTTCCGTTTGCTTGATCGTGTCGATCTCAATTATAAGATTAAGATCTTGAACGAGTTTATCTTTTTTCTCTTCCACAACTTCTTCTATTTTTATAGAGCTTGGGAATATATTTTGATCATCTCCAAAGTTTCTCTTTGAAATTGGTAAAAGTCACTTTTTTAAAGGAAGAGCCTTGCGCCGAATATAATCTAGAATGTTTTTTTCCATATAAAGTATGGGGCTAAGGGAAGAAGAAGCACAGTAGGTGAATAAAAGGCACCGTATGTGTGTGCTTGTGTGCTTGTGTGTGTGTGTGTGTGTGTGTGTGTGTGTGTGTGTGTGTGTGTGTGTGTGTGTGTGTGTGTGTGTAATGTTGTGTACTTCTGTGAGTTTGTGTTTTATTCTATATATATATAACTCGCCGCTTGGTACAGGGTATCTTCTAGTCAGGCATGCTCGTGCCAAGCATTCCTGCTTGGTTCTTTTTTTGCATTTTAATTTACACACACACACACACACACATATGCTCACACACAGAGAGAGAGACGGGTCGTATAATGAATTTGTAAACTGATATCGGGGCACGTTTCGTACGGCATCCCGTCAGTCGCTGCGCGCGTCGAGTGGGGCCTAGGGTTACGGCCCAAAAAAAACAAATGAAATAAAAAAAAGACAGTCGAAACAAAAGGCTTTTTGCCCCCAAACCCACCGCGCCACTAAAATTGTTCATAGTATCAAATTTTTTTTGTGAGCTACTTTTGAAATGCGCTCGAGCAAGAGGCTAAAGCGATATTGTCATGCTAAATGTAACGCGGGACATAACTGTGAATGCATATAGCTATATACATATATAGATATATTCCTGATCAGTGTCGAGCAACAAGTCGATATAGGCTAGTCAACACGATCAGAGTGAAGGCTAGCTGGGAGCAAGTATTGCATAAATCTCTATTTGGCTTTAGAGAATATAAGTATTATCTATTATTATCAGAGTCGACCCGATCGAAAGACTATATCATATAGTTGCCATTACTGCAATCGCTTGTGCATAAAGTTTCAACTCGGAAAGTCTTCTTTATGTTCTTTAAGATATATGTTCCGAGTATAAGCTTATACACATCGGACTTCTATATCATATAGCTCTATGGACTGAATAGTTGGAAAAATGAGTTCACAAATGGAAGGCTTTTATGTTTTCTAAGGTATCTGGAACAAACTAAGCAATTACTAGCTTCAGACATGCTTCCCACATATGTGTAAAGCCTTCTGATATCGATCTATTATATTATATTTTCTATCTCCGAAAGTTTCGTATCAAAGGCCACATTCAGCAAGGGTATTCCTTCTACGACGTTTCGTATTAGCAAATATTTCTTCTCCCCAATCGGAGGTATATTTAGATATATATATATATACATATATGTTGTGTGCCTAAAGAAAGGGTATTTGTTTTTTGTCGCTTTTGCTCACTTTTTCCACTCGTTTCTGGTCATTTTTTTTTTTTGCCACGGTTAGTTTCTCGTTGTTGTTGTTGTATTTGCTTGCGTCTGGCCATTTATGCATAATTAAAATTAATGAACATATTAGAGGCAGGCAGCAGGAAGACGAAGCCAACAGCTTTGACAATGGGCCCGCAGGTAACCCAAGAAGTTGGCTCGCGTTTTGAATTACAAAAAAAAAAAACATAAAAAGAAACGCAACAAAATGGAAACCTCGTGACGCAAATCGGGCAGCCCCACGAAGCAACCCTGCAGCTGAATGCAACCCTTTTGACGCAAGCCGAACTCTCTTATAATTCGCAACTGGTCAAAGCGAGCGCGTGACTAAGTGCACAGTGAAAAAGGAAGCAAAAAGATATTGAACATTTTTATGAAATTCAGCTAAGCTTTCGAGCATTTGTTATCATTTGTTGCTTTTAGTACACTTTGAGAAAAAAACCAACGAAATTTTTTTACAAAATTCAGCTTACGAATTTATGAAGCTGACAATAAAATTCATACATATATCAAAAACTTTCATTGAACAACATTTTGAAAATACCAGATTTCAGTTAAAAGAATAAAGAAATTAATTGTTTTAGTTTAGAATTTATTTCAATAACTTACTTGAAGCATGTAAATGCTTGTTTTGAGCAGTTTTCACTTAACTTTAGCTTGAGTTTAAGTTCATTTCAAATTCAAGAAAGCTTTTTGCTTAATTTAAACACAATCAGAAGGAACATCAGGCAACTGGATTTATGCCGAGTAAAACGAATTAACTTAATAACAAGTAAGAGGTTCTAGTTGGGAGCTCCCGACTAGGCGATACCCTGTACCCTCTTCTTCCAACATCAACTGCATATATACATTCTATTTTAGAAGCTATATGTCAAGTTTGGTGACTCTAGCTCTTATTATTTACCAAAATTGCCAAAAAAAAACAAGATATCGATATCGATTTTTATCGATTGCTTGGAAACGGAGTAAGTTATCGATTATCGGAAACAAACTCGATCGATACCTATATCTAAAATTTCATTTCCTTGCGTTCATACATACGGACAGACGGACGGACAGACAGACGGACATGGCTAGATCGTTGGCTACTGATGCTGATCAAGAATATATATACTTTATGGGATCGGAGATGCTTCCTTCTGCCTGTTACATACATTTGGCTTTCGCACAAATACAATATACCCTTATACCCATTTTTAATGGGTTCAGGGCATAAAACTAAATACGAAATTTTTCTCTGAGTGTATCTTTGAGGGTTTTTTCAACTTCACAGTTGAACATTCTCTCTACAAAGCTTGACTTTCCAAGCATTTGGCATCCTCGCGTCGACTTGGTCAACTTCCGGCTTTGATTCCATGCAAATGTGCCACACGCCTCCACGCTGTATGTGTGTGTGTGTGTGTGTGTGTGTGTGGGGGTGTGCATCTATAGACTTAACGCCTAGCTAAGCCAAGCCGAACACACACATGCCCTACGCATAGCTGTGCTGAGAAGGAAACCAAGCCGAAGCTGAAATACCCTTGCAGACATGTGAACTAGACTTTTTTGTAGTTCGGTCGATTATTCCTATAAGAAATCATATGTTATAGTAGACCGATATCGGAGTGTTTAGGAATATATATAAAGGCTGGGCGATGTTAACTACTAATCCTTGACGATTCCTTGATGCCTTGACAATATCTAAATACCCTCTACTATTGCGTATGTCTAACTATTGTAAGCTCCATTCTATAGCTTGAGTAGAACTTGGACTGAGTCAGGGAATCGTAGCTGATATATATATATATTCTGCGGACATGGATGAGATTCTATCTAATCTCTGATAGGTAAACTCAGGCCAAATAGATTGATGGGACTTGACACCTGAGCTGACAGTTAAGCCTTAAAACTCAACTGAAAAACAGGGTATATTTGGGGCATATTGAGTCGCAAACTTGGCACTTTGTATGCTGTGCATATCCATTGACAATATGCTAATACTTTTGGCTAGGGTATTTATAACGGAATAACCGAATGTGGGCCAATTTGATGCCACCCGGTGGCAGCAGCGTCTCCCGTTGTTGTTGTTGGCGTTGTTGTTGTTGTTGTGGTTGTTGTTGTTGGCGTCTGGTGGCCGTTTGCCAAACTGAAAATTAACAGCCGTGGCATGAGGCATATGAGGTGACAGCAGAGGCAGCAGCAGAGGCAGCGGCAGAGGGCGGCGGCAGAGGGCAGAGGACGGCAAGGTGTGCGGCAATTGCTGCCGCTGTCGTGCGAAAAAAATGATATTTTTATATGTTTGGCCCACATGAGGCAGAGGCGGCCACGTTGCAGGCGAGCGGGCGGCAGGTGAGGCAACGCCAGCGATCACGAGCAGCTAGAGAGAGAGAGCAAGAGAGAGGGAGAGCGAGAGAGAGGGGGCGGTGCGGTTAGATTGAGAAGCTTTTGGTCTGTTGCATTTCCTGTTTGGCTGCCAAATGAATTTGTTGATGAATTTCAAATTAATTTGCGCAATTTGCCGAGTGTCCAGCGACAGCGACTGCGGCAGCGACTGAGGCAGCGGCAGCGGCAGATTACCGTTCATTAGTTGGCCCATTAGGGCGCCCACATGATGTGTTAGCCGCAGCAAAAGCTGAGCTGCACAGGTAAAGTTGACATGACAGGGCAACGCTGTCTACACAACCCCTCCCCCTCCCCGCCACCCAACCCACACGCAACGAAAAAAAAGAAGAAGAATATTACCAAAATCTAAATTCGAAACCAACGGAAACAGCTACAAAAATATCTTAATGAACGCAGCTATGTGAAAGCAGTGGTCGGGGGGGGGGGGGGGGGGTGAACAGGCAGCTGATGAATGTTGTGTGTGGCAACGTTTATGATGAATTGCCCAAAGCAGCTCGTTAGGTGCAAGCGAGAGCGACAGAGCAACAGAGGCAATGAGCGAGTGAGCGAGAGAGCGAGATCACACTAAAACGCATAGCTAAAGCAGAACGCGACGAGGAAGAGCGAACGACAACAGCAACAACAACAACAACAACCAGAAAATGAATGCAAATTGAAATTCCAAGATCGAAATCAAAGATGGCGACGCACCAAAAACAAAGGCGCAAGCCAAAAACAAAAGACAACAACAACAACAACAACAGCAAGAGCAAGACGAGACACAAAGCCGAACAGACAACAGAAATTTAATGCAATGAAAATCAAATAAATTGCAATGAAAAGGCAACAGCAACAACAATGTCAACGATAGCAATCACTGAACATGGTGGGCCGACGACGCCAACAGCGCTGTCGCCGTCGCCGTCACCGTCGCACGCTGCTTGCGTCGCTGCCAGCTGCCTGCTGCGAGCAGCATTTAACAAGAGAGCGGCTCAGCAAAACTGAAGCATTTGAAAAATGCATAAGGAGCCCCATGCAAATGGGCTGATAGTGTCAGGGGGGCGTGCTGCGGTTAGGATAGCTGTGCAAGCAGGCAGAGGAGAAGCACCAAAAATGGACAAAAACGCAACGGCAACGGCAAAAGCAAAAAGAACAAGAGCGCGGACGTTGCTCGCAGCAGAGCGAGCGAGAGAGAAGAGCGAGAGAGAAGAGCACAAAATGAAATGAGCCTCGCTGGAAACTGGAAGTGCCAGGCACTCACCTTATATGAGGAAAAGCACAAAAGTGGCGACTGCGACTGCGACTTAAACAGCAGGCAGCAGGCAGCGGGCAGCAGGCAGCGGACTGCGCGCTGCAACTGCAACGCATAAATTTTGGAGCATGTTTTTTTTTTTTTTTTTGCATGCTGCTAGAGAACCAGCTGCAATTGCCAACGGAATGTCATGGATGTGAATGCATTGCAGGCTCGGGCTCGGGTTCGGGCTGCTGCTGGGGCTTTCACCCGTGGAATGCGAGCAGCGGCAGCGGCGGCAAATTAGCTCAAATGCCTGTGCCGCAGGGCAAAGTAGTTGCAGCAGCTGTTGTTGTTGTTGTTGTTGTTGCTAAGAATAAGAAGAACAACAAGAAATTGCATGCCAAGCACATTAATTATGACAAAAGTAAAAGCCAGCTGTGAGAAGCCTCGCAACAGCCACAGCAACAACAACAACAACAACAACAGTAATGAGAGCGATGCGACAACAAACAGCAGCAACAGCAGCAACAATGTGACAGCAGCTGCAAACGCCTCGCATGCTTCACACGCCCACACAAAAGTAACTGTAAAAAAGCTGCGCTGTCATTTATGCTGCCGCTGCCGCTGCTACTGCTACTGCTACTGCTGCAGCTATTTCTAATTTGCTGACCAATAAACGGCACAGCGAATGAACCCAAAACGTGTCGCGACTGCAATGAGTCATCATCATCATCATCATCATCGTCATCGTGATCATCGTCATCGTCATCGGCAACATATTTGGCCAGCAACATAACAGTTGGCAACATTCATTGGCAACATGTTGTGTTGTGCTATTGTTGTTGCTAAACATGACTTAATTAACTTGAATATCAATTCGTTGATAAACAGAATGTTTAGTATTCTTCTTAATTTGACAACATTTATATTTGATAGATACCCTATTGAACTACATTGCAAATGTTGTCAGCTCGACAAGTAATATATGTAATTATTTTTGCTACTCTTAACAAAGTAATTTTTTGTTTTTGTTTATAATTTGAAAAGAACTTTTCAAAAGTTGTGCGTTACCTGAATTTGTTTTTTTTTTTACTATTTTCTTGTCTTTTACTTTGTTTAGAAAAATGTCAAAAAAAAAATTATTTATGAAAAATGCTGAAAATATATTTATGAAATATGACAAGTCGTTAAACACACACACACACACACACACACACACACACGCACGCACAGAGATAGATCTTTCAGTTTTGGGGTGGCGCTCGTTATACCCTTGTTATACCCTTGCAGAGGTTATTTTAGTTATGTCGTGAAATGTGTAACGCATAGAAGGAGACATCTCCGACCCCATTAAGTATATATGTATATTCTTGATCAGCATCAACAGCCGAGTCGATATAACCATGTCCGTCTATCCGCCTGTCCGTCCGTCTGTCTGTTCCTATGCGAACTAGTCTCTCAGTTTTAAAGCTATCTTAATGAAACTTTGCAGATATCCCTTTTTCTGTTGCACGCAGCACATATGTCAAAACCAGCTGAATCGGACCACTATATCATATAGGTGTCATAGAAACACTCGGTCGAAAATTAAGTTTTTGTATGAAAAAATATTTTGTTTTTCAAGATATCTCGACCAAACTCGGCATTTATTAGTTTTACTATACTACTCATATATATGCAAAATCCTATTAAGATCGGACCACTATATCGTATAGCTGCCATAGGAACGATCGGTCGAAAACTAGGTTTTTGATTAAAAACCTTTTTGGTTTATCAAGATATCTTGCCCAAACTCGGCATTAACTATTTTCCCTGTGCTTCTTAGATACGGACAAAGCACTATAAGCATTATGAAAAGTTTGGGTCTGCAAGGGTATTAGATCTTCGGCGTGCCGAAGATAGCCTTTCTTTCACGTTTTGTTTTAGTTGAATTTTGATTGTTGTTGTTATTGTTTTTGTTGCTTTTGGCCATTTTGTACAACAAATTTGTTGTTATTTCTAAAAAAAAAATTTCAGTTGTATTTTTCTTTTTTTTTTCTCGTATTTTTGTTTTGTAGTTTTTCACGCGTTGTTCGACTTGGCGACATTTCAAAAATTTTTCTATGAAATTATGGGCCAGCAACTGCACAAAATGCGCAGCGGCTGCGACTGCTTGGGGGGGGGGGGGGGGGGGGGGTGTAGGTGTAGGTGTAGGTGGAGGGGGTGGGGGTGGGTGAGGGGTTGGGGGTAGATTAGCGGGCGGCACTTCGGCAAGATAAATTAATTGAAAGCATATTTAATGCACAAAAAAAACTGACTACCCCTACCACACCCCCCCCCCCCCCCTCTAGCTAGCCCATAGCCCCGCCTCTTTTGCTGCCCGTTTATTATTTATGGATTTCATTTTTTTGGCACATTTAAAACGGAAAAAAAATGATTTGTGTTATTTATGACATGTTGCTCCGAAGGGTCCCCAACTCAGTGGCATGAGGAGGGTGTTGGGGGGGGGGGGGGGGCATGGTTGGAGCGTAGGAGGGCGGGGGGCGTGGCTGTTGAGTGAAATTCGACGGGTGTCAAAAACTTTAGCTCGAATTGTGTTCTTAGTTTAATGTCTTTTTAAAGGGACAGCCAAATACCAAAAGCGACTCTAACATCTAGAGCCAAACACATTAGGGGCACTCACTAGATGGCATTCCTTTTCGTCAACTGATTTATGCACACGAATTCCCCTTGCGGGGAGGGTATTATGGCATTGTGATGAATAGCAGAAGATGGCCTCCAGCATTATAGAGTATATATATTCCAGTTGAGTTGATATAGATATAACATATATATCTTATCAGGCAAAATGTTCTGTTCAACATATTCATATTCTTATGTCATATCAAATTTCACATATATATTCTCACATATCTGCAATAGGGTAAGGGTATTCAATCTACGGCGTGCCCGACTTGCTCGTTTTCTTAGAAGCAAATCTCTTAAGCTCTACGATTTAAAAGTTATTTATTTCTCTTCAATAAATTGATTATAATTATTATGTTGCATTAAAACAAAGATTAGTCTCAACATAAACATATTAACGGGTTCTTAGTTTTTCTCATGGCCTAGATAGATAATTAGGTGCTGTTTTAATAAATATTATGGTTTTATAGTCGATTCACCTTTTTCAACTAAACATTAGATGCTTTCTTTTTGATTTAAAAGACACCTTGCACATAATTCTTTATTCGTTTCTAGCTTTTATAGGTACTTGATGCTGATCCAGAATATATATACTATTCGGAGTTGCTTTCTGCTCATTTTCCCTGTAGGTGCAGATCGAGCTTGTTTCCGATAATCGATAACTTGCTCCGTTTCCAAGCAATCGATAAAAATCGATATCGATATCCTGTTTTTTTTAGCAAATTGGGTAAATAATAAGAGCTAGAGTCACCAAACTTGACATATAGCTTCTAAAATAGAATATATATATGCATTCGATGTTGGAAGAAGAGGGTTCGGGGTATCCCCTAGTCGGAATAGGGAGCTCCCGACTAGAAGCTCTTACTTGTTTTACCTATTTTCAATGAGTTAACTTCAAAGTTGTATATTCTTTTAGATTTGTGATCTGCATTTAAATATAAATATATAACAAGACGTATTTAAATTGCCAACTCGAGTGCCCTTACTAAGTGCAATTTTTTGCCTGCACAGAGCAGTGAGTCACCCTAATGCAGCGCCCTTTGCTGCAGCTGCCCGCATAGGGTATTATGATTTAGTCCTGAAATATGTAACGCATACCATGCCTTAATTTTTATATATATATATTCTCGATCAGCATGTCCGTCTGTTGCCATACAAACGAGGCTCTCGGCCCGATCGGAGCACTATATACATATATCGCATATAGCACGATCGGCCAGTTTTAGGGCTTGCCGGCTGGCAGGGTATTTCAGCTGCGGCTTGTCGCAGTTCGATGCTGTTTCGTGTTTTGTTTTTCCGTCGGCTTTTCACTTTATTTATAGGCTTCTTCGCATTTATTTGCCTGTCGCCTGTCGCTGAGCTTTTTTGTGCCAGTTTAGGCCTCAATTATTTTGAAATTCATTAAGAGTGTCATCTATTTTCAATATTTATGCGCGACAAGGCACACAGCACACACATTCGCCTCGTTTCCTCTGCAAATACCCTGTAAAAATGCCAGAAACGGGCATATTGACTGTGTGGCAATGTATGTAACACATAAATTGAGTCGTTTTTAGCCATGTTTAAATGCGAAAACTGTCAGAGATGGCACTGAAATTTTGTTTATCAACAGCTCTCCTCCCATTTTCATAATATCGATAAATATCGATTTCTGGACATGTTTCTTGAGCTTAACTCGAGTGTTATGTGGGCTATGTGCACCAAATTTTGTATAAAAATTCTCTTTAAGTATGTTCAGAGCAAGAATATATTATTTTTGAGAGACACAGCAGAAATTTTGAAGAAGAATCGGACTCTGAGCACCGAGCCAGAATATATGTTCAGGGTAACTCGTAGTCGGGCATAACCGACTCTAACTTGCTGCTTTTTTTTTTTGGTTTTATTCATTTATTTATTTATATTTTGATGCTCCCATTGCAGTTGGCGCTGTCGCAAAATGCGCTTCTAAGGTGCGAGCGGACCCGACGCTAGCGTGTGCGAGAGAGACAGCACAGCGTACACACACAGAGAGACAGAGAGAGAGAGAGAGAGAGGGCGACAGCATTTGGGCGCAGGCAACGCGTTGCACAGACAAATAAGGAAAAGCAAAAGGTAAGCTCCGCGCATTGCCACAAATTGAATAATAAACTTTAATCCCGGGCCTGAGTCTGGGCCTCGGCTTAGGCTCGGGCTGCGGCGCCCACGCTGTGGCACTCTTTTGATTGTGGGCGTGCCGCACGCTCCGCGCCCAAATGCTGCGTGGCCCACGCACGCTCAAGATGCGCTGCAGTTGTGTATAGCGGGCGGGGAGGGGAGGGGAGGGGTGGGGCGGCCACCATCAACAGGTGGGGCGCTCAAATTAGACGTGGCCCACACTTGGTGCATGCCACAACTGAAAGGCAAATCCTGCTGTTGCTGTTGTTGTTGTCGCCTCTGGAATGCAGATTGCGAACTCGTTTACATGCGCAGCCCATCGACCCTGCCACCCCGCCCCCCCCCTCCCAATCCCCCCGCTGCCCCTTGCCACAGCTGCTGCTGCAGCTTGTTGCTTGTGGCGCTAGAGACTTGTTTTTCGCTCTTGTTCTGGTTTTTTGTTGCCGGCTGCCCCTGCCCCTGCCTCTCTCTCTCTGCCCTGTTGCCGTTTGATTTGGGGCCCGCTGCTGCCCGCGCTGCGCTCCTGTTGCGCTGGTTCCGGTCATCTTTGGGCTTAGCCTCAGATGCCAGGCAACAGCTTCAGCTTCAGCTGCTCAGCTGAAAACAGGTTCCATTCCACAAGCATTTTTGCCATATCTTTCTATATATACTTGTGTGTGTTGTTGTTGTTGTTGTTTGTTTGTTTTGTTTTGTTTGTTTGTATAGGGCGATCTTTATTCTATTTGTTGTTGTTGTTGTTGTTCGATTCGTGATTTTTCTATTGCTCCTTTTGGCTGCCGCAGCAATTGTTGCTGCTGTTGTTTCTCGCTCAGGTTTTATTGAACTCGGTGCAACAACAGCAACAACAACAACAACAACAGCAACAGCTTGTGGCAGGTGTTAGTGTTTTACAAGCTGTTAACTGCCGCTGCTTAATGGGCAAGCAGCAGCAACAACAATCAGCCCCAGCTCAGAACAACAACAGCAACAACAGCAACATTAACTAACAGCAACAGTTGTTGTTGTCATTGTTGTTGTTGTTGTCATCATTGTGTTGTCGTTGCGTTCCGCCTCGCCATGAAATACGCGCTCAAAGATCTACAGCTCAAAGAGCCACCTCGAAAGCAAGCAGCAGACAAAGTCGCAGCTACCCTGTAAAATATCAAGTGTCGATGAAAAGAGTTTGGGCATCTTGTGCATCTTGCAATGCAATAGAAAAGCATTATTGTGATATTTTTTGAATATCATTATTATTTATACTAATATTTATAATAATAATATTTTAATATTATCATAAGTATAAGTGTTTTATTGATTATAGTATTATTATTACTACTGTGATTGTTATTATCATTAATAATTGCAATATTTGTATACTATTATTATTGATATTATTGATATTATTATTATTATTATTATTATCATTATTATCATCATTATTATTATTATCATAATTATTATTATTATTATTATTATTATTGTTATTATTATTATTATTATTATTATTATTATTATTATTATTATTATTATTATTATTATTATTATTATTATTATTATTATTATTATTATTATTATTATTATTATTATTATTATCATTATTATTATTTTTATTATTATTATCATTATTATCATCATTATTATTATTATCATTATTATTATTATTATTATTATATTATTATTATTATTATTATTATTATTATTATTATTATGTTATTATTATTATTATTATTTTGATTATTATTATCATTATTATCATCATTATTATTATTATCATTATTATTATTATTATTATTATTATTATTATTATTATTATTATTATTATTATTATTATTATTATTATTATTATTATCATTATTATTATTATTATTATTATTATTATTGTTATTATTATTATTATTATTATTATCATTATTATTATTATTATTATTGTTATTCTAATAATAATTAATATTACTTTATTTCTTAATCTTTTTATTAGTATTCAAATTTTCATTATTATCGTTATCATTATCTAGAGGAGACTGTTTTTTGTAGTGATACTGACTATCGCAATTATCATATATGCTTTAAATAATTCCAATAAATCGCCAATCAAGCATTTTCTTTAAAGAAAAGCATCAGAGTCGATATCGTCATGGCGTGCCATCAATTTAGGATGATAAAAAAGCGATAAAAAGACGATATGGTAAACGAAACGCACTGCTTACTGTAATGAAAACCAAACAATTTCCACACGGTCAGGCGAAACATTTGCCTCACATTCAAATGTTTCGCTAATAGCCATAAAGTGGAAGATAAAAAAGCGTTAAAAGCGCGATATTGTGTGAAAAACGCGAAAACTGCGCTTTTCACATTGCATTCTCACATTTTATCTATGTATGCATATGCTGTCGCAACTACAGGGTAACTGCCCGTCGAGCACTTTACGGCATTGACTCTTGTTCAGCTTCTTGGCTTCTCTATTGGCATCTGGCCAGGTAACACGCCCATTTTCTAACGCATATTTCAATTGTGTAACCACAGGTTAAAGCCTTTAGCTGCCCCTCCTCTTACCTCGCCCCCCCCCCCCCCCCTCCGCCCCTCTGTCATGCTGCCACTGCTCCTCCTCCGCATATGCTGCTGGCAGCGCTGCTTGCAATGGCTTCGCGCCTACTTCACTAATTTCTAACAGTTTTATGCTAATTTACTGGACAAGCAAACATTTGAAGAAGCCGCTGCCATTCACCAAAAGTTGTTGTTATTGTTGTTGTTGTTGTTGTTGTTGTTGTTAGCCAACATGTGTATTTTGACTGTTAATTTATGCTATTTAATTTGGCATTTCATTTGATTAATAACAGTTATTGTCTGTCATTTAATGTCTTTTCTGTTCTGTGGCCAAACAAAAAATGAATATATAAAAAACTTGTACTCCGGTTTTCATCTTCTTCTTATTGTTCTAGTTCTTGTTTATTATTCGTTTTTTTTTTCTTCTTTTTTTTTCTAATAATTAAATTGGCCTTTTCGAAGTGTGACTAATCGAATTAGCATGCAGCAATGAACAAAATTAAAAGCATTGGCAACACGTTAGCTAGCAACATGTTGCCAAGCTCGTAGACAGCGGGTTCAGCTTGATGCAAGCCTTAAGTGTGCTCAATTCATATTCGTGTTCATATTCATATTCATGGTCATATTCATATTCATGATCATATTCATGTTCAAATTCATGGTCATATTCATATTCATATTCATATTCATATTCATATTCATATTCATATTCATATTCATATTCATATTCATATTCATATTCATATTCATATTCATATTCATATTCATATTAATATTAATATTCATATTCATATTCATATTCAAACTCATACTCATATTCATATTCATACTCAAAATCATACATATACTCATATTCATGTTCATGTTGTTATTCACATTCACATTCATGTTCATACTTATACTCGTATTCATATTCATATTCATATTTATGTTCATGCCCATGTTCATGTTCACATTCATATTTGTACATATTCGTACTCATGGTCATTCTCATACTCATACTCATACTCATACTCATACTCATACTCATACTCATACTCATACTCATACTTATACTTATACTCATACTCATACTCATACTCATACTCTAACTCATACTCGTATTCATGTTCATATTCATATTCACATTCACATTCATGTGCATACTTATACTCGTATTCATATTCATATTCATATTCATATTTATGTTCATGTCCATGTTCATGTTTATGTTCATATTCACATTTATATACATATTCGTACTCATACGCATTCTCATACTCATACTCATATTCACATTCATATACATATACATATTCGTACTCATATATTCATATTCATATTCACATTCATATTCATGTTCATGCTCATACTGGTATTCATGTTCATATTCATATTGCAGCTGTGCTTAGCAACATGTTGCACAACATTCCGCACAATCAAATGTTGTTATTTGCAGTTCATCTTTTATTATTGTAACATTTATTTTGATTGCCATTTGCAGCCAGTAGCTGTACCCTTAACTTGCCCCTGCCGCCCGCCCCGGCGACTGTCATTTGTGTGCGTGCAACACATTCTTGCAACGCGCCATTCATTTCCTCTGTTCTGCGAGCGCTTTTTAACTCTTTTTTTTTTTAATGCTTTTGCTTTGGTCTGTTGCTGTTGTTGCTGCCTGTTGGGGCACTGGAATGCGCATTAATTTTCAACACACGCAACGGGCTGCAGAAGAAGAAGCAGAAGAAGAAGAAGAAGAAGACGGCGGCGAAGAAGCAGTCGCTGCAACAGAAACCTGCGTCAATTTCGCGCTTTACTTTTGTTGTCAGATGTTTTAAATCAGCGTCGCGACGGCCGCTCTCGAGGATCGCCTTGGCTCGGCTCGGGTCTGGGGACCTGGCACCTGGGATACCTGTGTGTAGGCAGTCCGGTTTGCGGCTGCTCCTTGCGCTAACAAGTGGCCACCAGGCAGCAAGGCAGCAACGCAGCAAGGCAGCATCCAGCAGGCAGCGACGTTGTGGCAGCTGCACACGCGCCTGCCTCGCTCGCTGCCTGCCCCATAATGACTTTCAAATGGGAGCCGCGTTGCGATTTATGTGCGTCAAAAACCGAGAAAGCGACCAGGAGGCAGGGATGGAGGCAGAGAGAGAGAGGGAGGGAGGGGGGGGGAGGTTGGGCCAGACGGGACGGGAACTGGGCAGACCGGGCGGCCGTTTCTTGGAATTCCGCGCGCGCTTTTGTGTTCCTTTTTTGTATGCCCCTAAACCATTGGAAATGGGTTAAGCAGGGTATATCAGCTAGGTGAAAATATATGTAACATCCAAAGGGCTGACTTAAAGTATAGATTTATATATATATATATTCCCGATCAGCCTCTGTCCGTCTCGAGAACTAGAAGTTGAATTTGGAGAGAATTCGTGCCTATGTCCCTCTAGAGCACAAAGAGATCGATAACTTTTTGGGTTTGTCGAGAAATCGATAAGAATCGTTATCGAATTATTGTTTTTCGTAGCATAATTCGACAATAATTATTATAGATATTACTATACGCCTATCTTTATGTTTCCAGTCTGTCAATTTTTAAAACTTTGCGTCTGTTATCGATTTATGCCGGATCGCGCCACTTTATCATATATTTACCACAGTTGTGATCAGTCGTATATCGAATTCTTTTCTTTTCTCAAGAAAAACTCTGCTCTTTCTATATCTAGCAAAATCCTAACTAAATCGGATTAATATAGCATATGGCTCTCTAGGAAGAATCGTGTGAGCTATGAGTTTTTTCAGTGGGAAATACCTTTCTCTTTGTGTCGATCTCTTCCAGGAGTTGCACTCAATATGCGTCTCTATAGAGAATAGAGTATTTCAGATGCGGCTTGCCACAGTTATCTCTTTTTTTTCTGGTCTCTTACTTGTTGCTGTTGCTTTTGCTGGCATCGTTTAAATTTCAAATCGAGAGGCGCAAACTGTCGCAGGGCAAATGCTGCACGAACCCGTTCCACAGGCGTTCCGCTGCCAGCCTGCCCCCCCTGCCCCCCCTGCCCCCTGCCCCCTGGCCCTGCCACGCAACAGACGGAGCAGCCGTTGCAGCACCTGCAGCCTGGCCTGCTCATAATAATGACACGCCATTAAGAATCTGATGCACTGGCCAAAGGACTGCGGCAACAGGCTGGCCACATGCTGCATGCCGCAAGCCGCATGCCGCATGCAATATGCAGCATGCAGACAGCCTCGGCTCCAGTTTAAATGGCACATTGCGAGCGACTGTGCTTCCGTTGGCCACGCCCCTTTCGCTTACCACAGGACAGCAGCTCAGTCGGCATTACCCTGCCCCCCCCCCCCCTCCCTCCCCCTCTACCCCCTTGTGCCGCGCCCAGTTTGAGTTGCGGTACAGTTGTGCCCAAGACATGACATTCCACAAATTTAACGCCCACTTTTGCTACCTTCAGCTGTACGAAATTTCATGACTAAAAACGTGTTTTTTTTCTTTTTTCATTCCTTTTATTTTTGGTATTTTTTCAGAAATTACAAAAAATTTCGAATGGGTTTTTGCAGTAATAAATTGGAGTTCAATTATGTTGCCAAATATCGAAATATGCATAAATGTAAAAGTAAATACTTATAATATATATAAAATGTTGAGCTTAAAGAAAATGTTTCTTAGAAGTTCAATTATCCCGAATCTATTTGTTTTTATGCAAAAGCCAGAAGGAGGCATCTCATCCAACTAATTACAACTAATTTCGAACAGAACAGCTCGGATCTTATAGCCATGCCTGTCTGTCCATCTGTGTTTAGTTCAGACCAAGTTCGATTGAACGGGTCATTAAAATGAACTACTGAACTTATTCAGTGATTAGTGAACTAAATCGGTTATTTGGTTCACTCGTTTGGTCATGAACGATGTATTCTGTACTCGTTCAGTCGTTCATGAACGATTAATTCGTTTGAGATGTTCAGTTCTTAATAAACATAAAAGATAGCGGGATTTTAATTTCACTTTTGATTTGACTGCATAACTGAACTAAGCGAACAGTTCGTGACCGACTGAATAGCTGAACGAGTGAACTAAATGAACGATTTAGTTCACGGCCAGAAAATGAACGAGTGAACTTATTCAGCAAATTGAACTAGAAATCCCCACTCTAATCTGTGTGAAACCGTCGATCTCAGCAACTAGAAAAGCTAGAGACTTGAAATTTGAAATATTTATTCTAATAAAGCATGCACGGTAGAAATGTTACATTTTGTGCCGATATCTGACGGCATTTTTATCATATCGATAAATATCGATTTGAAAATATGCTCTTAGAGCACATTAAAAGCTATTTGCATCGAATTTGGCGTACAGCTTCCCGAATAGTTTATAATTTTAAGAAACATTTCACTTTTTTTAAAACCCGGCCTGCAGGCACCGAAAATAATCAGGAGTGCGTTTCGTATACATGGATCTTTAAGCTATGCTCCAAAAGTAATCGAAATCCTTGGCTTATGAAATATGTGCTGCTCTTTCTTTCCAGGCCAAACCGACATGAGTCCTTTGGCAATGCTGCCACTGGCTCTGGCTCTGGTCCTGCTCAGCGGCTGCCTCATCCCCAGCAGCAGCGGAAGCGGGAGCGGAAGCGGAAGCAGCAACAAGCTGGGCGTCTATATTGAACGGGCACCGGAGTCGGCGGTGGCGCCGAAGGGTGACGAGGTGGTGTTCGAGTGCGAGCTGAATCTGAAGCCGGATCGCTTGGAGTGGCGATTCCGGGTGAGCGGCGACGAGCCGTATCGTTATCTGGAGCCGGCCGACGGCTATAATGTGACCAGCAGCAATGAGGAGCGCACCTGGAAGCTGCGCATCTATGTGACCGCCCAGACGCTGGGCGACTATCAGTGCGTCGCCTGGTATGGACCCGGCGCCATTGCCTCGACGCCGGCCCGGCTCACGCTCGTCTCGATTGCCATTGACAATCCGAGCAGCGGCTACGGCCGGCACGCGGTGCGCTGGAGCGTGGCGCCCAAGAATTGTGTGCTGCTGCGCTGCGGCTCGGTCACCTCCAATCCGCCGGCGATCTGGAGCTTCTATCGCAACGGCGAGAAGCTGCCGCAAACGGAGCTGCTGCCGGGCGCCGCCGGTGCCCTGGTCCTGAACTCGGTCAGTGGCAAGGATGCGGGCAACTATACGTGCGCGGCAACGAATGCCATAACCGGCGTGGAGCTGCGCCTGCCGCAGGTAATTGATTTGCGTGTGGACTATACGGATCGGACGCCGCCGTATTTTCTGCTGCAGCAGCCGGCGACACAGGTGGCCGCACGGCCCGGCGAGACGGTTGTGCTCGAGTGCCCAGGTGTTGGATCGCCGCCTCCGGGCGCCGTCTGGAGCAGTCCCAATGTGCCCAATATCTATCACAATCGCAGCCGGGTGCTCGCCTACGGTCTGCAGATCAGCGATGTCCGGCCCGAGGATCAGGGCTCCTATGTCTGCCGCCTGGACAATGGCATTGCGCCCGTTCTGGTGCACATGATCAAGCTGAGCGTGCTCGAGCGTCCGCGCATCCTGCACGGCCCCAACACCACCCTGACCAATGAGGGCGATCCCCTCTCCTTGGACTGCAACGCCACCGGGCATCCACAGCCGGAGATCTATTGGCTGATCAACGGCGAGGATGCCAGCGCCGACAACGAGACGCTTGTCGAGCAAAATCGTCTCCATATCCGCCATGTCCAGAAGCGACATGCCGGCGTCGTCCAGTGCTTCGCACGCAATCAGCTCGGCGAGGTGAGTAAAACAACCAATCCCGGAACTGAGCTCCAGCTCCAGCTCTTAACTGTCTATGTCCGACAAGGGGTAGTACGAAATATCATCTGTAATATCATGCTTGGGGCTAAATCAAAGGGTAGCATCTAACATAACCCAGCTCCATGGAAAGTTATTTAAAATGTGAAATATTCTAGTTATGCCTATGCTAGACGAGAGCTTGCATACCAAATTTGATCCCTCTAGCGCTTATAGTTCTCGAGCTATGCTCAAAATCGATATTTAGCAAATGAGCGGGTAGATCGCAACAGATTATAGGGTTACCTGGCGTTTAGTTTGGTAGAATTTAGGTATTTCAATTTGCAAGTCTCTAGCTCTTATATTACCCGAGTTCGATAGGGAACATAGAGGATATATCTACATATATATAAAACTCTTTTTACTGACTGACTAATCGCCTGTAGCTAGTTCCTGGGCTGAGAGAGGCAATCGTTGAGCCGGATTTTGGGAACTTCCACCCGGCAGTGTGGAAAATGGGTGGAAAGCTATTCTTTGCTTAACAAGCTCACTTTCTAAGTTCTTTGTGAGAATTCATTTGAGAGCTTTTCAGAAAATCCACTTTTGAGTGAACAATAGACGGTTCTTAGTTGAATGTACGACTTTTTGCGCATTTGCAAAGCTTCGACATTGTTGAAGAATGAAAATTTCTCACGGACAATGGGAATGAGTGGAAGAAAAAAACATCTAACAAGATGGAAATTTTTAGAGTGTGAGTAGAGCTCAAATTTTAGAAAGTCAATGCTCAAAATAAGCAATAGAGGAAAAAGCGTAGAGTAGACGATATGTGAAACTCTCCTAATATTTCTTATGTGTTCTTCTCCCCCCCCCCCCCCCCTCTCTCTCTCTCTCTCTCTCTCTTTGCAGACGAGCGAGGGCAATATTTTGCGCGTGAATCCCACGCAGCTTAGCGGCGAGGATTATCAGCCGCTGGGCGAGGTGCCGATGCGATCGCCCCACGAATCCGGCAACGGTGGCGGCGGCTCCTCCTCCTCCTCCTCCTTTTCCGGCTATTCGCCGTCCGGGTCGGGCAACTTTGGCGGCGGTTCGCGCAACAAGAAGCGCAAATACATGAGAGTTGGTGAGTCGATTTTTGCTGTTTCTGTTTCTGTATTATGTGTGTAAATTTGTTCGTATCGTGGCTTAGTTCACTGTATTTCATATCGATATACAATTACAATTTGAGAATTGGCTTAAGGGTAAACGATGTTCGGTAATCAATAATCGATACACGACAATCGGTAAATAGTAAGCGGTAATCGGTAATCGTTAATCGGTAATCGGTAATTGTTAATCACGGCCAACCCGCACGGCTGGCCGTCCCGCCCACCCGAAAACAATTAAAGTAAATACGAAAAAAAAAGAATATAAAAGTACAAATAAAAATTAGAAAATTGAATTGAAAAAACTTGAAAAAAAAAATTACTATATATATATATATATATATATATATATATATATATATATATATATATATTATAGATAGTTATAGACTATATAGAGACTATGGGTAACCAGCTGCATCCGGGTTAGAGCAGCAATTGCATATCCAAATCCATGTACGCATCCTGCGCTGCCTGCGCCGTCCTTTCGGCGTGCTCCATTTCCATGTCAACCTCCACCTCCGTATCCGTGTCCGCATCCGGATCGACGTCCGGATCGGCGTCCGCTTCCGCCTCCGCATCGCTTATATCCTCCAGATCTCATGTGCTGGAACATTTTTGCAGCTGCTCCTCCTCCTTCTGCAGTATGCGTATCTTCATTTTGAGCTCCTCGACGCGCAGGCGATGCACCTCGCGCATATACTTGAGCTCATCCTGCGCCTTGTTCAGCTCAATCTTCTTGGCCTCGGTGGCCAGCTGCTGCTCCTTGCAGCGCAGCTCCGCCTCCTTCACCTTGAAGTAGTTGATACGCTCCTCGTAGCTATCGCCCGCCTGCTGCTGCTGGTGCTGTTGCTGCTGCTGCTGCTGTTGTTGTTGCAGCTGCAGCTGCTGTTGGGCGCCCGTTGGCAGCGTTCCAGCGCCGCTTACGCTCACATTTGATACAGCCGCCGGGGCAGCGGTCACCGGCACGGTGACCGGCACGGTGACCGGCACAGGCACGGTCACAGGCACAGATGTGGCCGCCGTCACCGTGGGCAGTGCGCTGAATGTGAAGGTGGGCGTGCCGCCGGTCAGCTGCATCTTGACAGCAGCTGCTGCTGCGGCAGCCTGTTGCTGCTGCTGCTGTTGCTGCTGCACCTGCTGCTGCTGCTGCTGCTGATGTTGCTGCTGCTGCTGTTGTTGCTGATGCTGCTGGACAACTACAGCAGCGGCTGCCTGTTGCTGTTGCTGCTGTTGATGCGCCGCAGCTGCCGCCACGGCCAACTGTTGCTGCTGTGCCGCCAGCTGCTGCTGCGCCAATTGCTGTGCCTGTGCCTGGGCCTGAGCTTGGGCCTGGGCCTGCTGATGCTGCTGCGCCTGGTACTGGGCCAGCGTGATCTGCTGCGGCTTGATCTCGCTTATGATCTGCTGATTGTAGCCGCCAGCCGTGATCGTCGCCATCGTGTGCTGCTGCGGCTGTGCGGGTATCGTGTGTATCTGTGTGGCTGTAACGAGGGGCAACAGTTCCAAAGTTAGTTCTCAATAGATATATATGTGTATATGTGTGTGTGTGTACCTGTGGCATCTGTGGGATGCTTGATTTGCAGTATGATCTCGTCGCGCTGTCGCGCCGGCTTGAAGTGCAGCAGATCGTTGAGCGTCAGCTTCTCCGCACTGATCGAGTCCACGTTGATGCGATGCGTGTTCAACATGCTCGCATTGGCCGCTGCCACGGCGGCGCTTACCTGCAGCTTCTGCATCTCGGCGACCGCCGATTGCTGCTGCTGCTGCGCCTCGGCTTGGGCCTGTGCCGCCGCCTGTTGCTGCTGTTGTTGCTGCTGTTGTTGTTGCTGCTGTGCCTCGAGCGGATCGTCCTCCATTTCGCTGACATCGTTGCCATCCATTTCGATCTCGTCGAAGGGCTCGCCCTGCGGATTATGCTCGGACGCCTCGGGACTGATTTGATACTCCGGCTCCACCTTGACGCTGTCGTGATGCTGCTGCTGCTGTTGCTGCTGCTGCTGTTGTTGCTGCTGCTGCTGGGCGCTGGCCGAGACGGTGCCCACCTTGCCCAGCGCTGCGCTGCCGCCCGAGGCGCTGCCATCCCGATATGGATATTGTTTGCGCAGACTGTAAATGGAAAACGATTAGAAGGCTGCACAATCGGGCAATCGGGCTATCGGGCAGCTCCATTGCCAAGGCCGCACTTACCGGGAATTCAGCCAGAACTTTTGTATTTGCTTGATGTTGCGCATGGCGCTGACATGCGGATGCGAATTGAAGTCGCGCACAATCTTGTCCCAGGTGTCGCGGACGGAGTACTTGTTGCGCTGCTTCTTTCTGTGCTTGATGTCGATGACCTCCTCGTGCAGATGGAACAGTGTGTAGAGCACGTCCTTCTCCTCGGCAGTGAAGCGTGGCGTCAGCGGCAGTTGCCCCTTCGAGCTGCCCGCCGTCGAGCCATTGTTGTTGCTGTTGCCGTTCGTGTTGCCGTTTGTGTTGTTGTTGCTGTTGTTGTTGTTGGGGCTGCCGTCGCCCACACTAATGTTGCCGCTCACGCTGACCGTTGCCTGGACGACGGCGACGTTGTTGCTAGCATTCGCGGCACCGGCGCTCGCATCTCCGGCTGCCGACATACTTTTCGATTCTGCAGCTCGCTTGATTCGATCTGCCACGGATTTTGAATAGTGTTTGTTTATGTTTCGCCCGTTTTGTTTTGAGTTTTTCAGTATTGTATTGAGTTTGTTTATGTACGCCAACGAGATGCGGTATCACTCGATTAGCGGCTCGCCAGTTCCAAATCCGAGTCCGAGTCCGAGTCCAAGTTCGAGTGCGAGTGCGAGTGCGAGTTCGAGTCCGTTTGCGATGCCGAGTAGCGAGTAATATATATGAAAATCAATTGCACTCGTTTTGCTTATACACACACACGCACACACATGCACACACTCGGGTCGAGAGCGAGCGCGCGCGTGTGTGTGTGAGCGTCGGTGTGAGTCTTTTTTTTGTCTGTTGTCTGCTGTCCGTCCGCTTGCCACTGGCACTGGCAACTGCCACTTATATTGCACTAGAGATGTGTGTATAAAAAATGTTGCGACGCTCGCCAGTTGTACGTTGCTCGCACGAAATTGTCAATCATTTAATTGCGTTTGCTATTTTATGTTAATGCGCGCGCTTAGCTGGCTTAGGTTTTGTTTTTTTTTATTTGTTTTTTTATTTTGTCTATTTGTGGCAGGCAAACGGCAGCAGCACAAAATATTTCGCTCAAAACGCGTACGCAGCTATGACGATACTACTCAATGCAGCACAGCGATACTACTCAATGCTTGAAAGCGATACTACTCATAAACATTAACAGCGCTGTTAGCTCCGTTTTGCGTGCTGTTGGCGCAGTTTGGCGTTAACAGTGCGCGAGCGCGCGTTTGCGTTAACAGTGCTGGCCACAGAAATAACATAGAATTAAAATGAAAAGAATCTGGTATTTATTAATTAATAAAATGGAAAATTTGCTGTTGCAGCCAATATGGTGCCGCCATCGCGACCCAATGTCACACGCCTGGCCGACGACGCCGTCATGCTGCGCTGGAATGTGCCCAAAAACGACGGCCTGTCCATACAATTCTTCAAGGTGCAATACCGCATGCTCGGCAAGATGCCCCGCGAGAACTGGCAGACAACCAACGAGAATATACCCTATGGCAAGCAGCAGCGGGACAGGGAACGGGATCGCGAACGCGATCGTGACCATCATCATGAGCCGGCGTATGCTGGCGTCAAGAATTTCACGTCGTCGGTGACGGGTCTGCGACCGGATCGCAATTATCGCTTCCGGATCGTGGCCGTCTACTCGAACAACGACAACAAGGAGGGCAACACCTCGGCCAAGTTCTTTTTGCAGCGCGGCGCCGCCAAATCGAATCTGCCGGTGCCCCAGTTGCGCGACATTGAGCCCTACTCCGAGTCTGCGGTGCTCCTCCACTGGACACTGGCCCCGATGCCCGCCCAGCAGCACCAGATCGATGGCTACTACGCCTACTACAGGCCGGCCGCCTCCGCCGCCGAGTACCTAAAGGCGACCGTCGATGGCGGCCATGCGCGCCGCTTCAAAATCGACCAGCTCGAGCCGGGCACCGCCTACGAGTTCAAGCTGCAGACGTTCAATGCGCACGCCGCCTCCGACTTCAGCGAGATCAGGCAGGCACGCACGCTGAGTAAGTGACTAGCTGCAGTTGGATTCGCATCAATTACAATTGTTTTTATTCGCTTGTCAATTTGCAGAGATCTCCAGCCATGCGGGCAGCGGCGCCTCCTCGCCCGCCATTGTGCCCGTCTCGAGCGGCGGCTCGGGCGAGCAGCAGAATTCCATTTATCCGGTCATCGCTGGCGCCGCCGGCGGTGGCTTGCTGCTGCTCATTGCCATTGCCGTTGCCTGCCTGTGCCTGCGCCGGCGCAACAGTGCCCAACCCGAGGGTGAGTCCGCCCGCTGCCGGGCAAATGCTTGCTCCAGCTTGCAACTAATCACGTCTGTTCACTTTCAGACGAGAACAAGCCGCAATTGGATCACATTCAAGCCGATTTCGTTACGTCCGCCGTGCTCGGCGTGGCGCCCCATCATGGCCACAAGCCGGCCGATGTCCGGCGTCTGAATGGGGTTATTCCACGCATGAACATCACGCCCAATCCTCTCGCTCAGGATCCCACGGCCGACAAGGTAAGCTCTATCCATCTGCCACTCTTCCGCTCTCCCCCTCTCTCCCCCTCTCCCTCTCTCTCTCTCTTTCTCTTTCTGCCGAGCAACTGCTCCACTTTCCCACTGGCTCTTATATCAAAATGATTTACAAAAACGAAAACCCTTTTCGCTGGTTACTTGGTCAAAATTGAAAAAAACGTTTCTCGCCTCGCTCTGCCTCCGACTCGCCTCCGACTCGCCTTCTCCTTGCTGCAGCCAAAACTCTCTCTCTCTCTCTCTCTCTCTCTCTCTCTCTCCCTCTCCCTCTCTCTCGCTCTTTCTCACACGCTTTAGTTTATCCTCAGGATTAACTTTGCAGCCCCATCCACTCGTTACCCAACTCTGTCGCCCGTTTCGTTTATCCTCCGGCTTATTTCTTGCAATGGACTTGGAATGGAAATAGAAAGAAATGCAAAATATTATTATAAATCATGTAAATTTTTTAGTTAACTTTTAAATATTGCCCTTATGTGTTTTTCCATCGCTATCTATTTGTTATTCCTTTTGCTCTTTTTGCCTTTTTTCTATTTTCTTCTCTTTCCCTTCCCTTCTCTTATCTTCTTCTCTTTTCATTGTCGGTTATTCGCTCTTATGCATTTGTCTGTCTATCTCTTTTTATATTTGTTTTTCCACACTTCTTTCGCTCTCTTTCTTCCCTTCTCTTCTCGCCTACCTTCTCTCTTATTCGTTCTTATGCATTTGTCTGTCCTTATCTATTTTATATACCTTTCTATACATTTCCTTCTCTCTCTCTCTCTCTCTTTCCCTCTCTCTCTCTCTTTCTTTGCCTTCGTTTCTTTTTACTTTACCTTTTCTGTTTCTTTTCTTTGCATTTTCCTGTTCCTTGTTTCTTTCTACTTCTCTTCTTTTCTATCTGCTCGCTCTCCGAGTTTCTCCTCAATTCTTTTTTGCTTTCTTCGCACTTTGATTTTCATGCTGTCTTTATCTATTTCTTCTTCTCTCTTTCTCTGCCTTTGCTCTATTTTGTTGTTTCTTTTCTTATCCTTTGTGGATTTGTTTTGTTTTTACCGTTTGCTTCCTTTTTTCGCTTGTCTTTTTAACTCTTCGCTTCTTTTATATCTTCCCTCTCGCCTTTTCTTCTCTTTTCTCTTCTCCTTTCTTCTATTTCGCTCAATCTTTGTTTTTCTCGCCAATTTCTATTTATATTTACCTTCCATATATTTTGTTTATATATCTTTCGCTCTCTTTTTCTTTGCCTTCTCCTTTGTTCTTTCCCTTCTTCCGTCTCTTTCTATGCCTTCTCCCCCTCTTGGTACTCTCTTTCACTTCTTGTGCTAGCTTGATCGCTGTTTCTCCTGTCCCGCCTCCTTCTGTCCCGCCTCCTCCTGCCGCGCCTCCTTCTGCCCCGCCTCCTCCTGCCGCGCCTCCTTCTGCCCCGCCTCCTTCTGTCTTCTGTCGCCTTCAGCCGTTTGTTGTTGTTTTGATCTCGTCTCTCGCTCCTGGTTCGTGGTCTCTTGCCTTCTGTTCTACTGATCTCTCGTCGCGCGTCGCGCTCCTCTGTCCACTCCCCCGTACGCCATTGCCAAACTGAGCGTCCCCTGTTCCAGAATCGCAATGTCATGGAGCTGCGCTTTCTGCCGCCCAATGGCCATGCGACGCCGGAGCATGCCGCTGCAAACGCCGAGCCAGATGCTGGAACCGATCTCTATGCAGACGCGGATATCGATGCGGAGGATGAGGCTGGAGATGGAGATGTTGCTGACAGCGACAAGGCGCTGACCGGCGCCTCCTCCTCCTGCGAGACACTGGAGGCATGCGAGGGTCTCAGCCAGCCGCAGCAGCAGTCGCAGCAGACGTCGACGGAGGCGCCCAGCAAGCCGCTGCCGCCGCTGCCGTTGCCCAAGAAAACAGCCGCAGCCAAAGCGCAACAACAACAACAACAACAGCAACAACAACAGCAACAACAACAACAAGTAAACTTAAGCAAAAATCAGTTGAGAAACGTTTTTAGGTTAAGTTTTGTTGCCAAGCGACCAGCGAATATATTTGCAACACCTGCCACATGCCACACGCCTCTTAGCCTTAACTTGAACACACACTAATCTCTCTCCCCATCTCCCCATCTCTCCTGCAGGGCAACGCGTTGGCCGCAGCTGCCGCCGCCGCCTTGCATCAGCCGGGCCTGCATCATGCGCAGCCCTACCATGCGCCCGGCACGCCCACATTTGCGCACAAGCGTCACGAGTTTCAGCAGCCGCCGCCCGTGCCACCGCACGCCGCCTACTATCAACAGCAGCAGCAGCAGGTGTCGGGCGGCGCCTCGCCCATGTTGGATCAGCAGCGACGCACCTTGGAGCGCAGCGTTCGCAGCTTGCAGCAGCAGCAGCTGCCGCACTCTGGCTATGGCATGGAGGATGCAATGGCCACGCCCACGCCCACACGCATACCCTCGCTGCGCCGGCAGCGACGCGCCTCCGGCAGCCAGCACAACAGCCACACAAATCTCAACAATCATCATCAACACAACAACAACAACAACACTCACAACAATCACAACAACAACAACAACAATAATAATAATAATAATAATAATAATAATAATAATGTGGCACATCATATGCTGCACCATTCGCATCACCCGACATCGCACACCGGCGGCAGCCACGTGGGCATACCCCATGTGCCCGGCAGCCCGCGGGTTCAACGCTCCCCGATGCCCGCCCGCGCCCTCATCAAGCGGACGCGCCTCGGCAGCCACACGGACAACATCTCCTCGGGCAGTCTCAACAGTATTGAGGTCTAGTTTCTAAGACGCGACACAGTCCGCAGCCACGCCCACAGCCCACAGGCCACGCCAGGCGACAATTCATATATGATTATTATTTTGATTAATTTGCGCTCATTTATTTCGTTCTCGTTTAATCGCAGTTGCCGTCGGGACGTGTGGGCGTGGCTGCGCGCTGTTTATTTTTGCATTAATTTTTTTTTCTTGTATATTTAGTGTTATTTATTTATTTAAATTTAATTAAAGCAACAACAATTTGCATGCATAAACTAAGTTGTATTAGATGCGCGCCCTACCCTGACCGCACCCCCCCCCCCCCCCCCTCTCTCTCTTCACTCTCCGCGCGGACCAGAGGAAGAAGGAGAAGAATAAGAAGCAGAGCTAATTTAAGTCGTTCAACTATTAACGTTAGATTCGCAGCCTAATTTTAACACTAATTTAAGCGCCTAGAACTAGAATTAAACTCGAATTTTTTTTTTCTACATACACACACGCATATATTATGTATAAAAGAAATTCCCACACACGCACACGCATAGAAATCTCCTAAATAAAACACAAAATGCAACAAATTCTGTAAAAAAAATTAAAATATAAATAGTTTCCATAATATGCATAAATATTGTTCAAATGCCCCTCGAAAATGTGCCAAATTGGGTAAAAGGAAGCCGCAGCTTGGATAAGAAACCTTGATATGCCTCGATCTAAAAGCGCTCTAAATTGCATAAAGATCGGACTTCAAGCACCGAAGTTGTTTGCTTTTGTCGAAGAACGGGCTCGGTTCGAATATCAAAACTTTTTTGATGCTTTTTTTGTAATATCTCGGCCAAAAAATGTGAGATTTTGGAATTTTATACCATTTTACACTCGTAGGGATCAGCTCTATCGATTGGCATCGATTAATTGAAAAATTCCATCTATTGTAGATACAAGGAGACATTTGCAGGCACAAGATCTTGACTGCCTCAAATACAGACTTCATACAAACCCATTTGCTTAGCTGAAATATTCCCAAATGGAGCCCATTGTGAACAAGTATAACAAATATTGTTGTTGTTTTTCTTTATCTTTCGATTTATTCAGTTATATTTTCTTGTTTAAATTCAAGTACAAATTGTAATAATAATCGTAGAGCTTCGCTTAAACAATGTGTGTATAGATATTACGCCCGGGACGAGTTGGGGGCAGCTTAAGATACGAGGATTGCTCGATGTGTTGTTCTTGGGCCGGTGCTGGCGTCTCGGGCGCCTGTTCCTGCAAGCACAGAACCAGAACCAGTTCACAGAAATGTTCAAATGAATCAGCGGGCCAGGAACAGCTGCAGATGTGGCTGGTGCTCAGATGTTCATCTAAGACTAACTCAGCCAACTGCAGGAAACTCGGGTAGCTCGTGTCTGAGTGTGCGCAAGCCCTGAAGAGAAGGAAAACCAAGAACAAATAAATAGCGATCCTTACCATCAATTGGCATTCTAACAAATTAAAAATCGATGGGTTGAAACAAGTTGTGACCAAAAAACGACAGTTTTCTATGATTTTTTTGAAATATCTCGGCCAAAAAATGTCCGATTTTGCAATTTTATATCATTTTGGTCGATTTGGGTCAAAATTTAGATTTACTATTTTTTGATGCCAGTCGATAGTACTGATCCTTACGAGTCCAAAATGGTATAAAATTTGAAGATCGGACACTATTTGGCCGAGATATTCAAAAAAATCGATAGTACTGATCCTTACGAGTCCAAAATTGGAGTTATGTCGTTTTCAAACGTCATATCTTCCGCGGATATATGTCGTTTTTAGAGCGGCGGAACCCGATTTTGATAAAAATCGTGATGTAACCCCTTGCCATTTTGGTCGATTTGGGTCAAAATTTAGATTTTAGATTTTCAGTCGATAGTACTGATCCTTACGAGTCCAAAATGGTATAAAATTTGAAGATCGGACACTATTTGGCCGAGATATTCAAAAAAATCATCAAAAAAGGTTTGATTTTCGAACCGAACCCGATTTTGATAAAAATCGATGTAACCCCTTGCCATTTTGGTCGATTTGGGTCAAAATTTAGTTTTTCTATTTTTTGATGCCAGTCGATAGTACTGATCCTTACGAGTCCAAAATGGTATAAAATTTGAAGATCGGACTATATTTGGCCGAGATATTCAAAAAAATCGATAGTACTGATCCTTACGAGTCCAAAATTGGAGTTATGTCGTTTTCAAACGTCATATCTTCCGCGGATATATGTCGTTTTTAGAGCGGCGGAACCCGATTTTGATAAAAATCGTGATGTAACCCCTTGCCATTTTGGTCGATTTGGGTCAAAATTTAGATTTTAGATTTTCAGTCGATAGTACTGATCCTTACGAGTCCAAAATGGTATAAAATTTGAAGATCGGACACTATTTGGCCGAGATATTCAAAAAAATCATCAAAAAAGGTTTGATTTTCGAACCGAACCCGATTTTGATAAAAATCGATGTAACCCCTTGCCATTTTGGTCGATTTGGGTCAAAATTTAGTTTTTCTATTTTTTGATGCCAGTCGATAGTACTGATCCTTACGAGTCCAAAATGGTATAAAATTTGAAGATCGGACTATATTTGGCCGAGATATTCAAAAAAATCGATAGTACTGATCCTTACGAGTCCAAAATTGGAGTTATGTCGTTTTCAAACGTCATATCTTCCGCGGATATATGTCGTTTTTAGAGCGGCAGAACCCGATTTTGATAAAAATCGTGATGTAACCCCTTGCCATTTTGGTCGATTTGGGTCAAAATTTAGTTTTTCTATTTTTTGATGCCAGTCGATAGTACTGATCCTTACGAGTCCAAAATGGTATAAAATTTGAAGATCGGACACTATTTGGCCGAGATATTCAAAAAAATCATCAAAAAAGGTTTGATTTTCGAACCGAACCCGATTTTGATAAAAATCGTGATGTAACCCCTTGCCAATTTGGTCGATTTGGGTCAAAATTTAGATTTTCTATTTTTTGATGCCAGTCGGTAGTACTGATCCTTACGAGTCCAAAATGGTATAAAATTTGAAGATCGGACACAATTTGGCCGAGATATTCAAAAAAATCGATAGTACTGATCCTTACGAGTCCAAAATTGGAGTTATGTCGTTTTCAAACGTCATATCTTCCGCGGATATATGTCGTTTTTAGAGCGTCGGAACCCGATTTTGATAAAAATCGTGATGTAACCCCTTGCCATTTTGGTCGATTTGGGTCAAAATGTAGATTTTCTATTTTTTGATGCCAGTCGATAGTACTGATCCTTACGAGTCCAAAATGGTATAAAATTTGAAGATCGGACACTATTTGGCCGAGATATTCAAAAAAATCATCAAAAAAGGTTTGATTTTCGAACCGAACCCGATTTTGATAAAAATCGTGATGTAACCCCTTGCCATTTTGGTCGATTTGGGTCAAAATTTAGTTTTTCTATTTTTTGATGCCAGTCGATAGTACTGATCCTTACGAGTCCAAAATGGTATAAAATTTGAAGATCGGACACTATTTGGCCGAGATATTCAAAAAAATCATCAAAAAAGGTTTGATTTTCGAACCGAACCCGATTTTGATAAAAATCGTGATGTAACCCCTTGCCATTTTGGTCGATTTGGGTCAAAATTTAGTACTGATCCTTACGAGTCCAAAATTGGAGTTATGTCGTTTTCAAACGTCATATCTTCCGCGGATATATGTCGTTTTTAGAGCGTCGGAACCCGATTTTGATAAAAATCGTGATGTAACCCCTTGCCATTTTGGTCGATTTGGGTCAAAATGTAGATTTTCTATTTTTTGATGCCAGTCGATAGTACTGATCCTTACGAGTCCAAAATGGTATAAAATTTGAAGATCGGACACTATTTGGCCGAGATATTCAAAAAAATCATCAAAAAAGGTTTGATTTTCGAACCGAACCCGATTTTGATAAAAATCGTGATGTAACCCCTTGCCATTTTGGTCGATTTGGGTCAAAATTTAGATTTTCTATTTTTTGATGCCAGTCGATAGTACTGATCCTTACGAGTCTAAAATGGTATAAAATTTGAAGATCGGACACAATTTGGCCGAGATATTCAAAAATAATCATCAAAAAAAGTTTGATTTTCGAACCGAACCCGATTTTGATAAAAATCGTGATGTAACCCCTTGCCATTTTGGTCGATTTGGGTCAAAATTTAGTTTTTCTATTTTTTGATGCCAGTCGATAGTACTGATCCTTACGAGTCCAAAATGGTATAAAATTTGAAGATCGGACACTATTTGGCCGAGATATTCAAAAAAATCATCAAAAAAGGTTTGATTTTCGAACCGAACCCGATTTTGATAAAAATCGTGATGTAACCCCTTGCCATTTTGGTCGATTTGGGTCAAAATTTAGATTTTCTATTTTTTGATGCCAGTCGATAGTACTGATCCTTACGAGTCTAAAATGGTATAAAATTTGAAGATCGGACACAATTTGGCCGAGATATTCAAAAATAATCATCAAAAAAAGTTTGATTTTCGAACCGAACCCGATTTTGATAAAAATCGTGATGTAACCCCTTGCCAATTTGGTCGATTTGGGTCAAAATTTAGATTTTCTATTTGTTGATGCCAGTCGATAGTACGGATCCTTACGAGTCCAAAATGGTATAAAATTTGAAGATCGGACACAATTTGGCCGAGATATTCAAAAAAATCGATAGTACTGATCCTTACGAGTCCAAAATTGGAGTTATGTCGTTTTCAAACGTCATATCTTCCGCGGATATATGTCGTTTTTAGAGCGTCGGAACCCGATTTTGATAAGAATCGTGATGTAACCCCTTGCCATTTTGGTCGATTTGGGTCAAAATGTAGATTTTCTATTTTTTGATGCCAGTCGATAGTACTGATCCTTACGAGCCCAAAATGGTATAAAATTTGAAAATCAGACAATATTTGGCCGAGATATTCAAAAAAATCATCAAAAAAAGTTTGATTTTCGAACCGAACCCGATTTTGATAAAAATCGTGATGTAACCCCTTGCCAATTTGGTCGATTTGGGTCAAAATTTAGATTTTCTATTTGTTGATGCCAGTCGATAGTACTGATCCTTACGAGTCCAAAATGGTATAAAATTTGAAGATCGGACACTATTTGGCCGAGATATTCAAAAAAATCATCAAAAAAGGTTTGATTTTCGAACCGAACCCGATTTTGATAAAAATCGTGATGTTACCCCTTGCCATTTTGGTCGATTTGGGTCAAAATTTAGATATTCTATTTTTTGATGCCAGTCGATAGTACTGATCCTTACGAGCCCAAAATGGTATAAAATTTGAAAATCAGACAATATTTGGCCGAGATATTCAAAAAAATCATCAAAAAAGGTTTGATTTTCGAACCGAACCCGATTTTGATAAAAATCGTGATGTAACCCCTTGCCAATTTGGTCGATTTGGGTCAAAATTTAGATTTTCTATTTTTTGATGCCAGTCGGTAGTACTGATCCTTACGAGTCCAAAATGGTATAAAATTTGAAGATCGGACACAATTTGGCCGAGATATTCAAAAAAATCGATAGTACTGATCCTTACGAGTCCAAAATTGGAGTTATGTCGTTTTCAAACGTCATATCTTCCGCGGATATATGTCGTTTTTAGAGCGTCGGAACCCGATTTTGATAAGAATCGTGATGTAACCCCTTGCCATTTTGGTCGATTTGGGTCAAAATGTAGATTTTCTATTTTTTGATGCCAGTCGATAGTACTGATCCTTACGAGCCCAAAATGGTATAAAATTTGAAAATCAGACAATATTTGGCCGAGATATTCAAAAAAATCATCAAAAAAGGTTTGATTTTCGAACCGAACCCGATTTTGATAAAAATCGTGATGTAACCCCTTGCCATTTTGGTCGATTTGGGTCAAAATTTAGTTTTTCTATTTTTTGATGCCAGTCGATAGTACTGATCCTTACGAGTCCAAAATGGTATAAAATTTGAAGATCGGACACTATTTGGCCGAGATATTCAAAAAAATCATCAAAAAAGGTTTGATTTTCGAACCGAACCCGATTTTGATAAAAATCGTGATGTAACCCCTTGCCATTTTGGTCGATTTGGGTCAAAATTTAGTACTGATCCTTACGAGTCCAAAATTGGAGTTATGTCGTTTTCAAACGTCATATCTTCCGCGGATATATGTCGTTTTTAGAGCGTCGGAACCCGATTTTGATAAAAATCGTGATGTAACCCCTTGCCATTTTGGTCGATTTGGGTCAAAATGTAGATTTTCTATTTTTTGATGCCAGTCGATAGTACTGATCCTTACGAGTCCAAAATGGTATAAAATTTGAAGATCGGACACTATTTGGCCGAGATATTCAAAAAAATCATCAAAAAAGGTTTGATTTTCGAACCGAACCCGATTTTGATAAAAATCGTGATGTAACCCCTTGCCATTTTGGTCGATTTGGGTCAAAATTTAGATTTTCTATTTTTTGATGCCAGTCGATAGTACTGATCCTTACGAGTCTAAAATGGTATAAAATTTGAAGATCGGACACAATTTGGCCGAGATATTCAAAAATAATCATCAAAAAAAGTTTGATTTTCGAACCGAACCCGATTTTGATAAAAATCGTGATGTAACCCCTTGCCAATTTGGTCGATTTGGGTCAAAATTTAGATTTTCTATTTGTTGATGCCAGTCGATAGTACGGATCCTTACGAGTCCAAAATGGTATAAAATTTGAAGATCGGACACAATTTGGCCGAGATATTCAAAAAAATCGATAGTACTGATCCTTACGAGTCCAAAATTGGAGTTATGTCGTTTTCAAACGTCATATCTTCCGCGGATATATGTCGTTTTTAGAGCGTCGGAACCCGATTTTGATAAGAATCGTGATGTAACCCCTTGCCATTTTGGTCGATTTGGGTCAAAATGTAGATTTTCTATTTTTTGATGCCAGTCGATAGTACTGATCCTTACGAGCCCAAAATGGTATAAAATTTGAAGATCGGACACTATTTGGCCGAGATATTCAAAAAAATCATCAAAAAAGGTTTGATTTTCGAACCGAACCCGATTTTGATAAAAATCGTGATGTAACCCCTTGCCATTTTGGTCGATTTGGGTCAAAATTTAGTTTTTCTATTTTTTGATGCCAGTCGATAGTACTGATCCTTACGAGTCCAAAATGGTATAAAATTTGAAGATCGGACACTATTTGGCCGAGATATTCAAAAAAATCATCAAAAAAGGTTTGATTTTCGAACCGAACCCGATTTTGATAAAAATCGTGATGTAACCCCTTGCCATTTTGGTCGATTTGGGTCAAAATTTAGTTTTTCTATTTTTTGATGCCAGTCGATAGTACTGATCCTTACGAGTCCAAAATGGTATAAAATTTGAAGATCGGACACTAATTTGCCGAGATATTCAAAAAAATCGATAGTACTGATCCTTACGAGTCCAAAATTGGAGTTATGTCGTTTTCAAACGTCATATCTTCCGCGGATATATGTCGTTTTTAGAGCGGCGGAACCCGATTTTGATAAAAATCGTGATGTAACCCCTTGCCATTTTGGTCGATTTGGGTCAAAATTTAGATTTTCTATTTTTTGATGCCAGTCGATAGTACTGATCCTTACGAGTCCAAAATGGTATAAAATTTGAAGATCGGACACAATTTGGCCGAGATATTCAAAAAAATCGATAGTACTGATCCTTACGAGTCCAAAATTGGAGTTATGTCGTTTTCAAACGTCATATCTTCCGCGGATATATGTCGTTTTTAGAGCGGCGGAACCCGATTTTGATAAAAATCGTGATGTAACCCCTTGCCATTTCGGTCGATTTGGGTCAAAATTTAGATTTTCTATTTTTTGATGCCAGTCGATAGTACTGATCCTTACGAGTCCAAAATGGTATAAAATTTGAAGATCGGACACAATTTGGCCGAGATATTCAAAAAAATCGATAGTACTGATCCTTACGAGTCCAAAATTGGAGTTATGTCGTTTTCAAACGTCATATCTTCCGCGGATATATGTCGTTTTTAGAGCGGCGGAACCCGATTTTGATAAAAATCGTGATGTAACCCCTTGCCATTTTGGTCGATTTGGGTCAAAATTTAGATTTTCTATTTTTTGATGCCAGTCGATAGTACTGATCCTTACGAGTCCAAAATGGTATAAAATTTGAAGATCGGACACTAATTGGCCGAGATATTAAAAAAAAATCGATAGTACTGATCCTTACGAGTCCAAAATTGGAGTTATGTCGTTTTCAAACGTCATATCTTCCGCGGATATATGTCGTTTTTAGAGCGGCGGAACCCGATTTTGATAAAAATCGTGATGTAACCCCTTGCCATTTTGGTCGATTTGGGTCAAAATTTAGATTTTCTATTTTTTGATGCCAGTCGATAGTACTGATCCTTACGAGTCCAAAATGGTATAAAATTTGAAGATCGGACACAATTTGGCCGAGATATTCAAAAAAATCGATAGTACTGATCCTTACGAGTCCAAAATTGGAGTTATGTCGTTTTCAAACGTCATATCTTCCGCGGATATATGTCGTTTTTAGAGCGGCGGAACCCGATTTTGATAAAAATCGTTATGTAACCCCTTGCCATTTTGGTCGATTTGGGTCAAAATTTAGTTTTTCTATTTTTTGATGCCAGTCGATAGTACTGATCCTTACGAGTCCAAAATGGTATAAAATTTGAAGATCGGACACTAATTGGCCGAGATATTAAAAAAAAATCGATAGTACTGATCCTTACGAGTCCAAAATTGGAGTTATGTCGTTTTCAAACGTCATATCTTCCGCGGATATATGTCGTTTTTAGAGCGGCGGAACCCGATTTTGATAAAAATCGTGATGTAACCCCTTGCCATTTTGGTCGATTTGGGTCAAAATTTAGATTTTCTATTTTTTGATGCCAGTCGATAGTACTGATCCTTACGAGTCCAAAATGGTATAAAATTTGAAGATCGGACACAATTTGGCCGAGATATTCAAAAAAATCGATAGTACTGATCCTTACGAGTCCAAAATTGGAGTTATGTCGTTTTCAAACGTCATATCTTCCGCGGATATATGTCGTTTTTAGAGCGGCGGAACCCGATTTTGATAAAAATCGTTATGTAACCCCTTGCCATTTTGGTTTGGGTCAAAATTTAGATATTCTATTTTTTGATGCCAGTCGATAGTACTGATCCTTACGAGTCCAAAATGGTATAAAATTTGAAGATCGGACACTATTTGGCCGAGATATTCAAAAAAATTATCAAAAAAGGTTTGATTTTCGAACCGAACCCGATTTTGATAAAAATCGTGATGTAACCCCTTGCCATTTTGGTCGATTTGGGTCAAAATTTAGATTTTCTATTTTTGATGCCAGTCGATAGTACTAATCCTTACGAGTCCAAAATGGTATAAAATTTGAAGA